>NC_056727.1:722529870-722612370 GCF_019279795.1 Protopterus annectens | reverse complement strand
CTCATGTTCTGCTTTCAACTTCTGTTAAATTTAGTTTGCATTTAACCTCCCTTTCACCATCATGTGAAATACACATCAACAAGAATACATCATTCTAAAGCTAGTCCAAAATTTTGAACTTCTTTAAGTCATTTTTGATGTAGCATTCAAGTTTAAAGTCCATGTAACCAAAGACAGTACTCTACTGTAAACAAATGCTAGACATGCTGTACAGAGCATACTAGTATACAATACTCAGACCCATATTACAACAGGTATGGGCTTCAAAACACTCATCACTTACAATCTTGTTACCAAATTTCTAAATTCACTTTGAGACATTTATCTGTAATACATCACTATTTATCCATAAAATTAAACTAATTGCCAAAACTTAAACAGCCAATCTGACTCCAAGCTTAAGAAAGCAACAAATACCCCTTTCTGATACTGCTCCACGAATGGTATTTTCCCAATCAGAATGTGCAGTCCACAAATCAGTTCTTAACCAAACATCTAACTACATGCCGTCAGGTCAGGTCAGTGTCTCTCATTTCTTGACAACATTCTCCAAGCTCAGAAACAGTGTACTTCAGATCATGAGAACTAACCCTAACCTTTCCACCTTTAAATACACCCTAAGGCAATACTTCTTGAAGTCCTGGAGTTGTAACTACTCAGAAAAAACTAAATGAAAACTCCAGCCAAGCTAGAACTTCCAATGAGTGACCTCTCAAACCTCCTGTAACATAGGCACATTGGATATATGCAAATGATCCTTATGAACATCAGGTGTTTCAGCTATATGGCAATTCTGATTTCCCATGACTTTTACATTATGCTATGCTGACGAGGTCATAACAATGCCAAAATATACATATCCATAGCTAGTGGGGTTTGGCTTTATTGGCTTGAAATTGTCTATTAAAATGACTTCAAATGTAAAAGTCATGGGCAATCAGAATCGCCATATAGGTGGGTATAACAACCATGTGTTTCTTATGCTTAGTCAAACACTCTGCTTATGCTATGCTGACGAGGTCATAACAAGGTCGAAATATGCATATCCATAGCTAGTGGGGTTTGGCTTTATTGGCAAACTCTTCACCACAAACTATTTGTATAATGGTAGTATTCTTTAGGTTCTAGGTCTTAAATTTAATTTTGTAAGTCACAGTAAACACAATAGCTATTAAGTTTGTAATATTTTTGTAAACAACTTACAATATTTCAGCAGCTATCCAAGTGAGATGCATACTGCCAGTAGCATTTTGTCCTTAAAACTGAGAGCTTTCATACGAAGCTTAACAGTTCTGTCTGTGCTATTTGATTGTTGAGAGGTCAAATATCAATACTATTGTGTTTGCCATTGTGTAAACTTTAAAATGAAATATTTTACTACATTGTATGTAGTAGCATGGTTTATAATTATTTATGTAAGTATGAACAATCAATATTTGATGACTAGAGGCATCAGTAGGATGTAAGTGCAGAAACATCAGAAACAGCCAGTCAGCTGTAATGAGTTGAACAATTATATACTCTCACTTATGTATAGCTGCATAGAATGCATTAAATACAATTTTATTATTATTTACATTATACTATTGAATGACAAACATTATAATTGAATACATTTTAACTGGGTAATACACCTAAGAAATTAGTATTTTGTAAGCTGTAACATCTAAAATTCACAATTATCTGCTATAAAAATCTATCATTAACACCAACCTAAAGAAAATGATTTAAAATAGCTGCATTTAGTACAGCTGATGAGTTCACATTCTAAAGAGACCTGGAGTGGTATCTTACCTTCTCCAAGAATCAGGCCGATGTACAAGAAAAAAGATAAGTGATTTCAACAGTTAGCTGAATAACTGGTGTCATTTGAATGGGGTCTAGTATGTGTCAGCACAGGATGAACTGCAGTACAGCCCTACTTGCTTTGCCAAGGATGACTTGTACCTCTCATTCCAGGGTTAGCGCATACTGGTTAAAGTTTTTGCTGTCCTCATCGTGCCTTTTAAGGAAGTCCAGCTAATGGATCTACCAACTTAAGAATGTAGCAAATACAGAACCTAACAAATATCATTGTGGGGCTGCTTAGTGTTGGGAGTGTAAAAAGCAAATTGCCCTACCCCAAAGACCTCCTGCATTTGTAACTAATCCTTGTATGTGTTATTACTGAAACCTAGTTTAAATGTGCAGAACGCACTACCCCCATATCAAGATTTTACACCTACAATGCCTTTAGACCCGATTGAAACTGTGGTGGAGTATCCATATTTATTAAAGACCTTATTACCTCAAGGTAAATTCCCAGAGACCCACAAACCAAATAAAGCCAACTATCAGATCATTGCATGTTACAGGACCTCCTTGATGATTCCTGAAAACCATGTACATTTTTTAAAACCATTAGATAAAATTAAAATGCACAAAATCTTTACCATCCTTTAACTGTCAGTCAATAAACTGGGACACGTACCTCAAAAGTAGGCTAAGCCCAAAAATCCCATGATTTCATGAACAAGAATTCCCTAGATCAAATAGTCAAAGAATCTGCTGGAGGGCAAAATATTCCTGACCTGTTCCTTACAAATATAGCATCCCACTAAGATTACCCTTTTCCATTCAAGTCTGATCAAAAATTGGTAACCTGTCTTTCAAAATCCATAAATCAGCAGACACAAATATCACAGTTTTCATACCTTTCATATATGCAAACTTTCTACAATTCTATGTTAAAGTCTCAAATTTCAAGTATAATTCTTACCCACAACATTTTGACACAACTAGTAGTTAAGCAAGTAAATTCTACATTCACCTAGAAAACTTTACAAAAATGTCAGTCCCTACCGAAACTAAACAAAATTGCTATGGGTAAGAGTAAACCAGTCTTACTGTCCACATGCACAAATAAACATAATAAAAAGAAAAAAGTTCTATAAAATATAAAGTGACACTATATATATACATATATATATATATATATATATATATATATATATATATATATACACACACACACACACACACACACATATATATATATATATATATATATATATATATATATATATATATATATATATATATAATCTGCAAAACAAAGGCTTTTCATGAACTTAGACTAGCATCGGAAATTAAGGATAATTACAAATCCTTTTTTACTTACATTAGAAAGTTATTAAACAACACCCAACACCGCCCTCAACTTATTCATAATGGCATTACCTACTCTGCTCCAATGGGTATTGCAAATACAATAGAAAATTCAGTGCAAATCTCCCCCTAGAAAAAGCTACACAAAACCCATGTATACTTAAGGATCTCAAACCCCCTATCATTGCAAAAGAACTTCTTCTTCTTTCGGCTTTTCCCAGTTAGGGGTCGCCACAGCGGATCACCTGTCTGCTTATGATTGGCAGTGGAGTTTTATGGTATTGAGTTGCCAGCCCGGCACCCAACCTTTCACAGAAGGCACACACATGCACACACTCACACCAAGGGCCAATTTAGAGTGTCCAATCCACCTACAGCATGTCTTTGGGATGTGGGAGGAAACCGGAGCAGCCGGAAACCCACGAGAACACAGGGAGAACATGCAGACTCTGCACAGAAGGCACCCCAGCCGAGGATCGAACTGGAGAACCTCTTGCTGTGAGGCGGCAATGTTAACCGCTGCACCACCGTGGCTGTCCATCATTGCAAAAGAACACTTTGTTAAAAGTACTTTCCAAAACAAAAAATACATCCTCTATGGGACTTGATAACATACCAGACTGCCTGCTGGACAGCAATAAACATAAGCTGGTGGACCTGTTCCTACAACTATTTAGCCTGAGCGTATCTACCAGTATTGTCTCCATGGTTTGGCACACAGCAGTTGTAATGTCACTCCACAAGGGCAAACGCAACATAGACCCTAGAATTACAGACCCATCAGCCTAACAAGTCATCTCTAAGGCCATGGAATGGGTCATAACAAACTCAATAAACTATGACATAAAAAAATCTTATAAGACCTGACTCCCAGAAGTTTGTATTTGTTAAGGGTAGCTCCTGCCTAATGAATCTGATTAATTATTTTTGGAAGGTAACGCATGACATAAACAATGATCATACTGTTCTTACAGCATATCTAGACCTCGTCACGGCATTTAATGCTATAACACATGCCAATATTATCAACAAGCTAAATGCCCTCCATGCTGGTCCCAATGTAGTTAGAAGGGTAGCTAATTGATGGAGGGACAGAATCCACACTATGAAGCTGGCAGGTGCAACCTCAGACAGCATCAAAGCATACATCTCAACCATACTGAATGCCTTCGTATTTACTAGTTTTGAGGTCAAAAGAATGGGGTGCCACAAATTCTCAAATTCCTCAGTATTTAACAGTTTTGAGGTCAAAATAATGGGGTGCCACTAATTCCCAAGTGAGCCCCTTCAATTCCAATTTTATTTCTCGATTTTTTTCCTATTTTTATTTACTAGTTTAATAATGGATGACATCACCATGCATCACAGCATCAATGTGCAGGGGCATGCATGGTGACATCACCTTAATGAAGCAGAGGATTGCCTGTTGTCCCACTCATTCAGAGACTGTCGAAATGTCTCTGTAATTTGGAAGCAGCAGCAGCGAGGGACCAGAGCGGACTCCAGACTAGAACTGTACTATGTGCACTTGCACTGCCCCAGACAGCACTTCCGGTCCAAACCTGTTCTTTCTCAGGCTTTCCAATGAGTTACAGTAAGGGAAATTTGCTTATGAGGTGTGTGTGTTACAGTAAGGGGAGTTTACTTATGAGGGGTGTGTGTTACAGTAAGGGGAGTTTGTGTGTGTTTGCTTATGAGTGGTGTGTGTTACAGTAAGGGGAGTTTGTGTGTTTGCTTATGACGGGTCTGTGTTACAGTAAGGGGAGTTTGTGTGTGTTTGCTTATGGGGGTGTAAAATGGTGGTTAGTGTTACTCAGGCTCAAACCCTGTACCTTAGGTACAAGGAGCAAGGAGCCTGAATCCTCTACCCAAACCACTACTTCTGATTTTAAGGAGTTGTGTGACCATAGCTCTCAACTATCCAGGTTTCCACTGAATGTCTGGCTCATACTTTGGTCTGTTCCTCTTAAAATTTGTGATTTTCTGGTAAATCATTGAGAACTGAATTTACTAAATAATGATAGCCATTTAAGTTTCAGTTTTCCTATCTCTCAGGAAACACATGGTAACACAAAACATTTTATTCTAGCAACTTTTCTAAGATTATACAAGCAATATTTAAAATGTGTCCCTGGTTTTGGGCCTTTGTCTCCCCCCCAATAAATTTTGGCTTTTTCCAGGTTTCTTCTGCTGCATAGTTCTTTGGGGTGGGATGTTTAGTGCTGCTTATGGCAAGCCTGTTTGTGTTGTTGTTAGCACAACAGGTAGAATACTTACTTTTATTTTATTTATTTATTTTATTTTACATTTGTTAACCAGGCTAGTCTGGCTGGATACATGTCCATTTTCAGCAGAGGCCCGAGGAGAAAAGCTCCATTAACATACTAGTAACTTACAGTAAAAAACAATCAAAAAATCCAAACATTTTGATGCAGAAGGCTGTGGGTTCTACTCCCACGCTATGTAGATGGATTGCTGATACCATACTGTGTTGTACTTTTAAAGGGGATGGATGCTGCAGTCCCGAGAATGTCCACTTTGGCAGATACACCTAGTATGTATGAATCTGATATCAGTTTGCCACCCATTCCGTATTGTAATATTGCTAGCTTATCATTTTTTTATGTAACATAGGCAATTTATTCCTCAAGGGCAACAGGCACTTTATTTGTAGATGAAACAATGAAATATAAAGTTGTTTGCTAGCAGCAACCTCTTCATTAGTTACAGATCTCTTTAATGTGGAATTATTTAGATGACTTTTACTTCTGCAGAGATTGTGCATACCTACTGGGATGCTGGTAAAAGTTTGAGTAGACTTGTATGATGGAAATGTTCTGAGTTGGGTAGTTTAGTCATTATTTGATCATGCATTTTGTTTCATTGCTTACTGGAAAAAATGTTCAAAACAATGAATTTAAAATATGCTCTAATAACTGCTTTATTATACAAGGAATACAATTTAATACAATCAGGAAGGCGTATCAAAGAACACATGTATGTTTCGTGTGCAAGTGGCCTATGATTTGAAAACAGCCCAAAGGTAATCTTTACCCACCACTGGCCCAATATATTTTCTTTGAATGTGGGTTTCAATGCTGTTTCAATGAATGTGAGTTTCAAGAGCAGAGGAGTTTTAATTCTAAGTCTATGTTCATTGTGAGGCTGTACTGCTTTGTTTAGCAGATGTCTATTAGTGTTTGTGCTATAAAATGTAGATTAAAAGTTTTAAATGGAATCCAAATAATCATTGTAGAAGTAAATCAGTATGCACATTACAGTGTTTATGGTAAATGGGGCAAAATAGTCAAGTAATGGGACACTTAAATGGCTGCAGGAGGGAGGGATGTGTATGGGGGGCCCTACTTGACCATGATTTTGTGAGGGGGAAGGGCGGCAAACTCAAAGACAGCCCCAAGCGGCACAAACTCTAGCTAAGTCACTGATCAGTAGGCTGTGGAGAATGACTTCTGGAGGTCCTAGCAAACTATAATATTCTTTTGCTAAGATTAGAATATTGCCTACCATTAAATGTCCTACTTTTGCCACAAAGCCCACGTACTGCAAGTCACCAAAATACAAAATCATAGGTTTCATCATCATCTCCCTTCCCAATGAACATCATTGCTACACATTTAAAAAAAATGGTTACCATTTACTACAGGGTCTGCGGCCATATTTTGGTTGTCTGTTCTTCAGTTTGCATTTGAAAGTTGGTATCCCACAATTTCATTGGTGTGGGTAGAGTTACATAATTATGTATGAAATTTTTATGTTAATCAGCATACAGATTTGTACCTATTTTTCTGGGCCTTTTTCCAGATTTTTGATGTTTCGAGGTTGAGAGGTATGCATGAAAGTAACCACTGAAGTACCACACGCATCTGCAATGGGAGCTCAGCATATATTTTTCCTGATCACCAAATCATAAATGGGTAACTCTGGTTAACCAAGTTTCCAGATGACTATAAAATGGGTGTTATACTTAAAATCCCCTTCTGAAATGCAGAAGCTACAAAGTGAATGTACACACATAAATAGCAAGTGGTCTGAAAAAGGACCAAAATTAAATGCTAAAAAATGCAATATTGTTGCACTTGGCAAACAAACCTTGACCCAGCTTATAGTATAGAAAACACCTCACTCTATAAAATAAAGATATTGTAAGAGACCTTGGAGCAAGGGTAGATAACTCTCTGTTCTTTGATTATGTTGCAGCAGTGGTCAGGAAATCCTTCTATCTGGTGCAGCAACAGTTCATTGCAATGGGTATTTCCTCTAGATCCAAAAGTCCTTACTTTTCTGTATTCTGTACTGATTAGGTCCATTGTCAAATACAATGCCCTCTTTGGGATGTATCTTACTAAACATATTAAGCAGTTGGTTAGACCCCAAATGTTCCTGACAAAAAAGATCATGGGCTTAAAGAATGTGAGCAACTAAGAGAGGCTGGAGACCTTGTCCCTGTATTTAGTGTCCTATAGACTCCTTAGCCACAAACTGTGTCATGCTTTCTAAGGTATTAGGGATCCGTCAGTCCAGGACCTCTTATTTCTCCATAAATCAACAGTCCAGCAAACAGTAGAAACACAGTGCTGAACCTGTTTCCGTAAATAAACAAATCATGTTCGAGAGACAGATTTGTCACACAACTACCTCATCTCTGGAACAAACATCCACTGTAAATCAAACAGTGTGACATACTATCTTCCTTTAAAAAGAAATTAGACAATTGGATGGACATTCATAAATTCACCTGCAGTATGACTGGTCTATCATTCCGTGAAAAGGTCTATGGGTGGGTACTGGCCACTTGACCCAGTTGCCTTGTACATTCTACGATTCTAAAAGTGCATAAATCCAAAATCCCTGCCCCTGAATAAGCAACACTAAGATGTTCAATAAAGGCAACCCCTAACAAAGGTTGGGTGAGTGGACCCACACTCTGCAGTAACCAAGACATGGTTTAAAGTGACAGAGAGTACACCGACGTTGCAAGATTTCAGCACCTTCCACACTTTTAGACCAGTAGATGCACAGACAAGGGCTAAAGTTGGAGGTGTCTCAATATATGTCAATTACAAGTATATCTCTAGTGTGGTCAGACAGGATGATGTGCTGGAGTTCCTTCATGTGCATATCACAATAGACAAAATCCCAAACCATATCCTAGCCAACTGTAGGTCACCCTTCATGTCCCAAGAAGCTCACAATACATACTTAAATCTACTGTCGACATTTATCATCCAACCTAACACCCTACTCATGGGAGACTTTAATTACCCATCTATAAACTGAATACTACACAGCCTCAAATCTACAGGCACAGAGATTCCTGGACTTAAATACAAACACCCTTGAGCAAATAGTGAATACACTCACTACAGTCTTAGATATACTGGACCTCGTATTTACAAATATGGGAGAATGCTGCAATGTCTCATCATCCCTGATAAGGTCCAACCTTAAATTTGGCTCCTTCAAAACCAAAATCATCTCTGTAATCCCAACAGACAGGAACTATTCCAAGGCAAATTACCCATTATTAAATGATGGTTTGTTAAAATTCAATGCCCCTTCATAACCCAAGAACACAGGAGTCTACAATGAATTGCTCTGAGAAACTCTGTACAACCATGCCAGTGGCTGCATAGAGGCTGCTGTGCCTGCAAGAAGTAAGCCAAGAAATATCCCCAGAAAAAAAATGCCCTAGTGGCATCCCAAATTAAAACAGGGTATGCAACAAAAGAAAAACAAGTATGGCAAAAATCAGGAAGGGTAATTCCCATATAGATAAAACTTTCTTCAAACTAAACAGGCAACTAAGAGGGCTAATTCAGTCAAACAAAGCCAACTTTGATGTTAAAATAACCTCCTAAGGTGAAAGGTAACCATGATGGCTTCTTCAGCTAACTGAGAAACCTCAAAAGCAGCACACAGCAATGTGTTGAAGTGGTGGTTAATGGTGCTACATTCACCGGGCCTGGTGAGATAGTAACCAGTTAGCAGACAAATTCAGTTCCAAATATTCTCCCAACCATCCCCCAAGAAATAGCATCAAACATAATCCCTCCAACTGTAACTAGGGAGCATGTACTGGCTGCACTGACTAAAGTCAAAAACACAACCTCAGTCAGCCCCAGTAACATCCCTGGATACCTTTTGAACAGTCTAAAATGTGACTTATTAGGATCCTTGGAGTCACTATTTAACTGCAGTCTTAAAGCAGGCTTTGTGCAAAGATAATGGAAGACTGTAATGGTCTTCCCCGTTCATAAGGGAAACCATCAACAGATCCTGGAAATGACAGACCCACTGTCTGACTAGTCTTATCTGCAAAGCCATGGAAATTAATGTGGAAATTATCAACAAGGACATAGGAGACCTTGAGACACTGGATCCACCTCAGTTTGGCTTTGTCATAGGAAGGTCATGTTTACTGAACCTAGTAGACTTCTCTGAAAAGATCATTAAGGCAATGGATGAGGGAAAAAGGTGCATACTGCCTTGATAGGTCTGGCTAAAGAATTTGATACAATACCCCACTTGGGCATTGTTAATAAACCTATGAAACTAAGCATAAACCCCTTTATAACACACTGGATAGTTAGCTCACTGCAGGAGCCAAGAGGTTAGGATCAGTGAGGCCACCTCCACAAAGAGGCTGGTCACCAGTGGAGTTCCTCAGGGCTCTGTGCTATGCCCACTCTTCTTTGGCATCTATTCCTCAGATGTCAAAGCCAATGTCAAAGGCCTGCGGCTAACCAAGTTCACAAATGATTACAAATTGGTAGCAGTCATTGAATCCCCCCAAGACAAGAACACCCTTCTGGAAGATCTAACATAGACAAATGCATGGTGCCAAAGCCATGGCTTAAATTTCAGTGCCAAGAAATGCATTATAGTAATTTTGGTGGTCAGACACCCTGGGTAACTAGGTCAAGAATAAAACAACCTTTAAAGTTGATTCACCAGTCAGGGATCTAGGGATTCATGTAAATAGTAATCCAGCCTTCAATCAACATCTGTCCAAGGTAGTAAGAAAAGCTTTCTATGTTGCTCAACTTATAAATAAGGGCATGGCATCTAGGTCCAGAAAGGTCACTGTACCACTGTATGTGGCCCTCATCAGACCCATCATAAAGTAGAATTCCCCCATCAGTATGTACCTGACTAGACTCATGCAATATCTGGAACATCCAGAATAGTGCCTTAGAAAAAAGAATACAGGGAGCAAATACAATGTCCTACCTTGTTTACCTCAAAGCCCTGTCTGTTTGCTCAGTATCATACAGACTTCCGAGGGGGGATCTTTCCCTGGCATACAAGGCATCCCTAGACCTTGTTTTGATGAGCCCTTTGCACATCCACAAAATGAACAGCATCAGAACCACTAGATTAAAAGAACTAAATTTTGCTTGTGACAAAAACAGGCTATGTTGGGAGAAAGATATGCTTCTCAGGGAATTTCCAGTCTCTGGAATGGGTTCCCCATCCATGTGAAGCAGACTTCCTTCCTAACCTTATTCAAGTGCAATTTGGACAAATGGATGGGTAATGGGAAATTCACACCGGTCTGGCACCCATGTCTCTGATGAACAGAGGGAGTCAGTAAGTCACCCCCTATATAAATCAAATTTGTGAGTCACATTTGGATTGCATGGCTAGGCTTATAAGAGCCGTAGTGGTTGTTAGCCTAGTATATACCTATGAACCTATAATAAGCAGCAGAACACTGAGGTCACATTGTTGTCTAGCAGTTTGTGAAACAGACTTCCCTAGGCTGTAGAAAACTTTGTGGTACTCCTTGCCAAATGTAATTAGCAATGCAAATAATTTATCAATCTTCAAGAAAAAGTTAAGGCTATACCATATGAGTGAATCCAAGTGTATGTACTTTAAAAGTCAGTTAGAAATTGTAACTAAAATATTTCATGTTTTTTAAGTTGGAGCATGCATTACATAAAAATTGTTTGTGTGTGTATTATGTTACATAATAGCTTGTGCAAGTATAATAGTTTGCTCAATTATTTTGTGTCATAGTTAACAGCATTTTGTTGATAGTACATACATCTGTACAACAGTGTGATCCTCCTCTTTTGTTACTTTTTATGATGTGCTTCTATATGATCTTTCTCTGTTTTACATTGTCCTCTCAAAAACTTTTTATTTTTCAAATACAGTTGAATAAATTCCATAGTATTTGTGTATAACATCTTAAATAACTATGTACACTATTTACATCAGCCTGACACTGTAGCAGAGCTCAATATATACAATTACTTTATAGGTATAAAAATCCATTTATCAGAGTGTATCTGTTCAGTTATTGTAAAATGTCAATCAATGGTAAGACTTTTATCCATGGATTGTTAATAAATGGCTTAGGATGACTCCTTAATTCTTTAATTTTAATTTCCAACATTGCTGTGGTCATAAGTAGGCTGTATAAGTCTTCCAAAGTCAGTATTGTGTTTGTATTCCATCTTCTTGTTATACACTTCCTTGAGATTGCAAGTATTGTCCATACTAGATACATATTCGACTCATTCAAATGAGGACCTTTGTACACATTTAATAATATTAGAGTTTTAGATAAGTTAAATGATTCATTAAAGCTTGTAAAACGTTTTTAATACCATTCCAAAATGGCTTAATTTTAACACAGTCAAAAAAATGAAATGCAATTCCAATCTGCATTGTGCATTTTCTCACACCTCTAACATATTCCCTTTGTGGAAGAATTAATTTTAGTAATTCTATCTGGAGTTAAGAATGCTCTGTACAAGCATTTCCAATTAAAAACTTTCCAGTATTGTGTAAAGGATGTATGTTTTATTGATAATAAAATATTTGATTTAATTTCTTCAGTTAGCAGTAATGTGTCCTTTTGTTATATAATTCCCATATGAGGATTTAGGTGTTTTATAATTTATCAATATCTTGTAAAATTTTGAAATATTATTTTCCATGTCATAATCATTATATATGATTTCACATAGGTATTTCGTAAGTTTAGGTATTTCTTTAAATGAAGAATTACTAATTATTCTGCATAAATCTTGTGAATAAGTCAGAATGCTTTGCATAGTTAGCCAATCTTGTTGTGGAATTTTGTATGTTGTTTCTATTGTTTGCATATCCAGAACTTTTAGTTCTTTGATACATTGAAACCAACAAACAAATCCTTTCTGTTCCAAGGAAATAATTATTTCTTTGTATATTTTATGTGGATAGCTCTTTATAACTATGAATGATGTTAAAAGATCAAATCAGATTTTTAAATCTATATTTGCATTAATAATTTTCCTAAATGAGTCAATGTAATAATTAATCATACGAGTTTTAGTGGGCTTAGTTATGTTATATTGCATACTAATACATAATATTTATCTATTTGACATTTTTTTTTGTAAATCAAATTCATTTATGATATTACAGTTAATAATTCTTTCCA
Organism: Protopterus annectens; assembly: GCF_019279795.1. NCBI lineage: Eukaryota > Metazoa > Chordata > Ceratodontiformes > Protopteridae > Protopterus > Protopterus annectens. The sequence continues at coordinate 722,599,766 of NC_056727.1, read as the reverse complement.
ATTTGCAGAATAATTTGGGTTTATCCAATCCGAGATTGTTTTAGATGTTGTTTGTTGAACTCCGGTCTGCTAATGATTGGCAATAGATTTTTATGGTGCCAAGGTGCCAGCTCGACGCCCAACCTTCAATGAAGGCATACCCTACACATGTCTTTTGAACGCCACTCGACCATGGGGTGGATATTCAGACTCCACACAGAAGGCGCTCCAGCCGAGAATCGAATGGGAGAACCTCTTGCTGTGAGGCAACAATGCTACCGCTGTATCACCATGGCTGAGATTGTTTTAGATATTGATGATTTTATATATGTTTCTATATCAGGGAAGTTTAATCCTCCCTGTTTCCATGGTCTGATATAATGTATTAAAGCTATTCTGTTTCTTTTGGGAAACCTTAAGGCATGAGTTTATTTCTTTGAGTATATTCCTTTCTGGTAACAGTTGTATTGCCAAAGGTATATAGAATCTTGGGTAATAAAACCATTTTTATTAACTGTAGTCTTCAAATGTTAATATTATTTTGTTCCACTTTTCCACAGAGATTTTAATTGTATTGATGATATTATTGTATTTGTTTAGACTACTTCATTATTATCCTTGCATAACTCAATTCCTAGATATTTTAAGGTAGATTATTGTTTCCCTATAATGTGATTCTCCATCATCTGCAATTCTTTTTTTAATTAAAAAATAAAAATGTTGATTTTGATTTATTGAAATGGAGTCCTGAAGTCCTGTAAAATTCTAATGTCTGTTTTGTATTGGATAATGTTAATAATATTTCATCAGCAAAGAGCATTACTTTAGAATTGTATTGTTCATAAACATCTACTCCTTTGATTTTGTATTGTTACATATTGAATTTGCCAATATTTCAATAGCCAAAGCAAATAAAATCAGTGACATGGGACATCCTTGTATAGTACCCTTTGTTATATGTATAGATTCAGAGGTGAAAGGACCTAGCTTAACATATGTGAAATTATTTGTATATATATATATATACATATATATATATATATATATATATATATATATATATATATATATATATATATATATATTCTTTAGTATATGAACAAATGAAGGAGGAAATTCAAATAACACCAGAATTTTGAATAAATAGTCCCAATTTAGGGAATCAAAGGCTTTCTCTACATCTAAGCCAACTATGAGTGTTTCCTTTATTTTCTTTATTAACACAATCTATAAGAGAAATTAGCCGTTTAATGTTGTGTGTGTCTATGATATATAAATCCAGTTTGATTATTATTTATTGTTTTGGATAGTGGTATTTTCATTCTATTAGTTAATATTATCTTATAGTCATTATTTAATAATGATATAGGTCTATATGAGGTACATAGGTTTGGGGATTTGTTTTCCTTTAGGATTGGTGTGATTAAGGAATATCTCCAAGAGGGTGGTATTAAAACTTGTGATGGAATTTATAATAGAGTTTTATGGAAGAGTGATAGTATCTTTGAAGGAAAAAGTTTATATATTTCCATAATTGTGCCATCTATACCTGGACCTTTATTATTTTTACCCTTTTTTATTGTATCTGTAATTTCTTTGTAAGATATGGGTGCTTGCAGATCTAGTTTTACTTTTTCTGGTATTTTTTATATTAGAACATTTTTCATCTAGATTTAATTGATCAATATGTATATTTTCTTTTTGGAAATGTTCCATATAGTGATTTCTATAGGCATCAAGAATGTCACCTATATCAAAGACATTTTTCCCTTTCTTTTCATGGAAGATACTTTTAATGTTATTAGCTTTTGATTGTATTTTGATTCTTGTGGATAAATTATGTAGATATTTGGGAGAAGTGGCCAAGGTATTGATTTTTAGTTTTTCCTAAAGCTAAACTAGTTTTATGTGTTAGAATTTTGTTGTATTTATTGTTTAATACTTCTACTTTCTTTTTCATCTCCAAATGATTTTGATTTTTTTCAGATTTTACTGACAAAAGTTTGGATTGTAGATCTAATAATTCAGAATCCCATTCTCTGATTTTTTTTTTATACCAAGTTAGGGTTTTACCATATATGTAAGCTTTTAATGGGTCCCATATCATTATTTTATTTATCTCTGCATTGTAATTAATATCTAAGAAGAACTGTGATTCAGATAACCAGGGTTTAAACTCTTTAATTTTAGTTATATATGCTTGAATTCTGGAGTTAAAGATTAATGGTTTGTACCCATTTTAAACTTTTAGTATCAATGAATTGTGGTCTGAAAAGGGGCAGGGAGTGATTGAGAAATTAATTATTTTAGAGTGTAAGTCATGGGCAGGAAATATTTTATCTATTCTAGTTTGGGTACCAAATATGTGAGCTTGATGGGAAAACAACACAGATTTATCTTCTATAAATTTGAAAGTATCTACAACATGAAATGATTCAATCCACTTGTTTAAAGATTTTGATGTAGCAGATGTACACATCGGTCTTTTATTTGTAGTTCCAGAAATATCAAATATACAGTTACAATCTCCTAATATTAAGTCGCCTTTATAATTATTGGAAATGAAATCCAAGTGTTTTTAACATTTCCTGTTCCAATGCCTGGTAACCAGTATAGATTGGCTAGGGTCCATATTCTATTATATTTAACTATTACTAATGGCATAAGGCCTTCTTTATCTTCATACATATAAATGATTTCTGGGTTAATCACATTTGTTTTCCATAAAATCGTTACCTCTTCTGTCTTTGTCTTATAAGTGGATTGCACCAATATCATATATTCCTTAGGATTCCATTTGTAATTGTCATTTGTTTTGAAATGAGTTTCATGAAGGAAGGCAATTTGTGCTTTGTTCAGCTTTAAATATTTCAGTAGATTTGATCTCTTGCTAGGATTGTTTAAGCCATTGGTATTTAAAGATAATAAAGTTAAATCCATCTTAGGTTATTTAGACTATGTATTTTTTGTGACTATTAAACATTTTCCTCTGATAACTATAAAGTATATGTTTGAGCTTTTAAAGGAAATTATCAGTTTTATACTTTGAGTGTTTACCAATAAAGTAATGTTTTGGTCAGGCATACTAAAAATGTTTTTGTGAAATAACAAATTTAAATTAATAAATGTAAACAAAACTAAGATCCACACTAGCCATAGAATGAAAATAATTCCTAATCTGATGGATAAACCTAAATCCATCAGATTATCACTCATACCTTGACAATCCAGAACATCTGAGCTCCATAAATTGAATTATTGTATAGGGAATATTTGTAATAGGAATAAACAATATTTATATTATTTTGAACAGATATAGTACTATTGTAGATTAGACAGAATTCTAATACAATATAAATGTCTACTTATTGTATAAGCAATTAATATTTACATGAAAGATAGATGATAAACAATTCAATCATAGTAAATTAGGATGTATCTTATATAAAACCTCAGTAAAAGATTATTAGTTATTTAACATATTCACCCTTATTGATGAAGTCTTTTAAAACTTATTACTTAATATAAATAGCTGGTAATAATATTTATACCTAATGTTTATAATACAGTATATTTTACTGGACATATCAGAAGTTATATTTAATTGCTTGCCAGCATTTAAGTAATAACTTTGTTGCTAACTTACTTAAAGCATCAAGTTTGTTTTATGTAAACATTGAGGAATGTTAGTGCATTTTAATTATCAGTACATCCCTCTTCCTTCCATTTCCTACACATAAGGATTTTCATATCTGTCATTTCTTATTATAAAATGAATGAAATTATAGGTTAAAAACATCAAATTCACTTATTGTGATTAATGATTACAGGTTCCCTTTCCATATTCATAAATTTCCATTTTATGGCATATACTGAAAGTTTTTAGATTTAAATGGCAACTTTCTGTTTTGTATTATTAGCGAAGGTTAAACTGAATGATCGTCAGTTTAATACTATTTGTTCAGATTGTGATTGTTACATTTTGTGACATTCCTAGTTCAGGACTCTATTGTTTCCCTTGAACAACTTTGTCAGTTTGATGTCATATATAAAACATTAGTTACTTTGGTAACAGCTTAAGTATTATGTATGGTCAAGATGGGTTACAAAACCACAATTCAAGTTAAAGCAATTATATGACTTGTTATGCACATTTACTTATATGAGAAAATCATCATGCTTCCCCTTGATGTTCAATATAGTGTATGTCATTTATGACAAGTTAAAACAGCACTATTATACTCAAGCCTATGTTATTAAACTGAGTGTCAATTCTCAATTTAATACTATTTGTTCAGAATATGATTGTTACATTCTGTGACATTTCAAGTTCAGGCTTCTATTGTTTCTCTTGAACTACTTTGTAAGTTTGATGTCATGTATAAAACATTAGTTACCTTAGTAACCACTTAAGTGTTATATATGATCAAGATGGGTTACAAAAACTACAATTCAAGTTAAAGCAATTACATGACTTGTTATGCAGATTTACTTATATAAGAAAATCATCATGCTTCCCCTTGTTATTCAATGTAGTGTATATAATTTATGACAAGTTAAGACAGTAGTGTTATTATACATAAGTCCATGTTATTTAATCATGTCTTTAATATCTAAATTCAGCAGACTGCTTCATCTTATATATTGATTATATATGTTATGTCTAGATTTACTAAAATCATACATTACATAACTATTGTGTTTTTTTGGCTGCTGTTTAGTTATTTTAGAGACCACAAGCTGTAATGTTTATTCTTATTATTAGCTCATTCCAGGCATGTTTATACAGTCCATAGACTTTAAATTATGAGACCCTTCTAGTTCCTTATTTGTTATAAGTATATTTTCATCCTTACATATACACATATCAGTACTTCAAGCATGGGCAACAATGCCCATCCAGTTTTGCCAGAATACCATTCACTAGTTCATGTGGTGTGTTTCCAGGCTGTTCTTAAAATATCCAAACCAATATTTGTCCTGTTCAAGCTTACCAGTCTGTTCCATGCAGTGGTACTCTGCCAGTGAACCACTAAACACACCTTCCATTCCCACAAATATTTTCATGAAGGAAATTTGATGACTGTGTAGTACTTCATAAATATTGACAATGATCCCAAAACAACAAAACATATACCAAAAAACTGAATGGAAAAGTAGACCAGGACACTCTTCATGATGAACCACTGTAGATTCACAACCAGACTTTATTGATGCTTCCTAGTACCTCGGCCAGATTTGCCTTCAAACTGGAATAACTTTTTACATCAAAGCCATGCTTTAAATACATTTACAAAAACAACTGGTAATCCATTAATGACCCAATTACACTAATTAACCAATTTCAGTGGTTCTAAAAACCAAACTTTAAAATGACTGCGCTACAATTCAACCAAAGGTACATGTGGAAAATACATTAATTAATAAATACAATGAAAAATAGGATTGCAGGTTCAAAATTCAGTATGTACATATTAACTCCTACATATAAATTCTTACATATTAATTATAATAAATTAATTAACAAATCTAATGTATTTTCCACATGCACCTTTGGTTGAATTGTAGCATAGTCACTTAAAGTTTGGTTTTTAGAACCACTGAAATTGGTTAATTAGTATAATTGGGTCATTAATGCATTACCAATTGTTTTTTGTAAATGTATTTAAAGCATGGCTTTGATGTAAAAAGTTATTCCTGTTTGAAGGCAAATCTGTCAAAACTACAGCTGCCAACAATATCAGAATGTAGAATACACAAACTCAGTTGAGTAAAAAACAGTCAACCTTTATCAAACACAGAGCAAATCTGGCCAAGGTACTAGGAAACATCAATAAAGTCTGGTTGTGATTCTACAGTGGTTCACCTTGAAGAGTGTCCTGGCCTGCTTTTCCATTCATTTTTTTGGTATATGTTTTGACTGTCTAGCACTTCCCAGCAACCCCAAACACCTCTTGAATCAGCTATCCCCATATGCCCAACACGTCAGAGCAAGGTCACCTCCCAGACCGCTGCAAAGGGTACTGCACAAGAACAAGTGCTCTTAGGCTTTCACAATAGCTCAGACTTCCACTCTTATGTAAGTCCTTAATGTGTTTGGACCAAAATAGATTTTAAATATAAAATTGTTCTTCTTATTATTTATTTATTTATTTATCAAGAATCAACTTAATGAACTAAACGAAGTGTTGGAAGACCATCAATATGTGTACATGCAGTTTAAAACAGCCCTTTTATTATATATATTTTTTAAAACCCAAAATCGCCATTGCCGAGAATCATCTCGGGGGCTCCTCAGAGCTGTTAAGCATTATCGTGACTCTGTCTCCATTACCATAGCAACCTGGGAGCATCTGTTTCTGTTAGTGTGTCTATGTACTGCATACCAGAGGCTCGCAATACACCTGAAGCAAAGCTTCACTTCACTGCAACTTCAAGCCTAAATTCCCTCCCTTTCAGGGAGGCAGCAGCCAGGAAAAGAACAGAGAGCAAACAGATCAAAAAAAAAAAAAAAAACCTCCCAATAAGCCACCACAACAAGAGACAATACACTCCTCCAGCCCTCCTACCTCTCACTCAGCAGACATACAAACAAACCACTCTCTGCCAGAATATCCCAAATCACAGTTCAATCCACCCCTTCCCCTGGATCCAGGCTAAAACACCAAATGTCGCTTCCTAATACACACGCATCAATAAACCTTGATCACAAGCTGCAACCCACAGCTTCCTGGAGATGAAAACAGCAACATATAACAGCTGCCAGACACAGCTGCATCCACATACACCATGTCAGGCTTAATCAAACAGCACTTGAAGCTATGATACCTGCCATAATTGATATTAATTATGTTTAGACAGAATTATAATGACATTTGTACTAGCTGCCAGACACAGCTGCATCCACACACACCATATCAGGATTGATCAAACAGCACTCAAAGCTATGATACCTGCCATAATTGATATTAACTGTGTTTAGACAGAATAATAATGACATTTGTACTAGCTGCCAGACACAGCTGCATCCACACACACCATAGCAGGATTGATCAAACAGCACTCATAGCTGTGATACCTGCCATAATTGACATTAACTACATTTAGACAGAATAATGATGGCATTTATACTAAGAGCTTGCTACTATTATTTAACCAGGATATACATGACATTTCTATATCATACTTTAACTGAAGAAGGCATTAGTCTCCATTACAGCATTTTTCTTCAAAACACACTACTGTTACTGCTATTATATATGATGTTAATTTGTTACATTTGACTCTGAACTCTGATGAATGGTACCTTGTTGAATTAGTTAATTAATTACTTAAATTATTATAAGTAAAATCTATGAAAAATGAACAAAATAAGTATTCATTGAGTTCAAGTAGGGGAATAAACACTTCTATGTTTGTATTATATGTTGCTTTGTTTGGCTTATATATAATGTAAATAGTAACCCATCTTGACCCACCTTTGTTTGTGAAGAATTATTGGACTCTTTGAACATTCTGAATACATCATTACTGTTTCTTAGTTGTTTAAGAATCCCTCCTTTAAAAAAAAAATAAAAACAGATGACAAGTGATGTACCATACCAGTTAATAGTTTGAGAGATGTAGTTGTAAGAGTTATTTTTTTGGGACAGCTATCTTGGAATCAGTTTTTTGTTTCTTCTTTCTAGCATTAGTCCAAGGATTTGTTTCTTTTATTCTTTTAAGAGTAGGTGCCATCCATTCCATTTCTTCTGGGATAGACACCATGTTGTTGTTTTTGATGAATATAGTAGCTTCTTCTAAGTCATTAAAGGTTTTCATCTCATTGGCAAAAAGTATTTTTAACTTGGCTGGAAACTCCAGCTGTGCTTTAATGCTGTTTTGTTTCAACAGTTTTATTATTGGCCATTTTTCCTTTGTTCTAGTATTCTGGAAGAATAATCATTGTCGAACCTTATCAGGCTTTGATTATATTTTAAGAGTAATTTTCTCCAAGCAAATTTAATATTAGTTCTTTGTCCAGAAATGAATGAAATTTTATAACTATGGATCTAGGTTGAGTATTTGATGAGTTAGAAGCGGGTTTCCTCAGTGCTCTATGTGCCCTTTCAATTCCAAATGAAAGTTTCTCTTTCAAGTCTAAAAATTCGGGAATCCAGGTTAAGAATGAAAGAATGTCTTCTTCTTCAGTGTTTTCAGGCAGACCAAAGATCCTTATGTTGTTTCTCTTTTCCTTGTTTTCTAAGTCATCTATTTTGTTAAGCAGCTATGTATTCTGTTTAAGCAGAATTTCTTTTTGGAATTCTTACTCTTTGAGTTTCCATTCAATATAATTTAGAGAAGTCTCTATATTTGTTATTTTTGTATGGTGTTGCTGTAATAGTTCCTTAAAAGTATCAGTTTGTTTTTGAGAATTTAATTTGAGATTTTCTAAGTCATTTTATAGCCATCCATCTTCAAAGATAGTTCCTGTAAGGTAGATGTCATCAATTGCATTTCTTTTTTCAAAGCAGCATCTGGATGAGAATTCCTTGAATTGTTCATATTCAATGACTCAATATATCTCCAAGTTACTTGACAGAAACATGTTTGTACCAGCGGTGGTGGTGCTGTGGTAGCGTTGTTGCCTCACAGTAAGACGCTGTCTGGTTCGATTCTCAGTTAGAGCATCTTCTGCGTGGAGACATGCGTGAATGGGCATACATTCGTAGAAGGTTGTGCATCAGGGCTGGTAACTCGGCACGTAAAACTCAACTACCAATCATCAGTGGACCGGAGTTCCGCTGTGGCGACCCCTAACCGGGAAAAGCCAAAAGACACAACAACAACTTGACAGGAAAATGTTTGTATATCTCCACCAAAATTGATATTTATATAGTTTAGTATTTTATCTATAGATTTCTGATGTTTTAAACTTGAAAATAATAAAATGTTCCTATATTATTATACTAATTTATGGAGCTCTCAAAATTCACTGCTCTCAGTTGTCCACCTAGGTTCCACCCCCTTCTGTTTTACATTGTGTTGTACTAACACATGTTCAGTGGTTATGATTCTTCTCAGCTGATACTTATACAATGCAATGAAGTGTTATATGGTCTTTTTTATTTTATGTTGTATTTGCAATGCTGAAAATGGTTTTTGGACCAGCCCACCTAACCAGTTATCTCCTGAGTATGCTCTCCTTCAGATGAGGCATTAAGTTGTGGTTCCATTTGGCTGAGTTGGTGGTAGATCAGGTGCATGTAAACCCCAATGGAACTTATCAAAAAAGAGTATGGGTTGCTTTATTTATATATACATTACTTACACATTATTTTATATCATTTATGTAATTTACATCACCCATGTCCATCTTGTTTTACACCATTTTTACAAATTCTTCATCAGTAATATAGTTTTAGTATGCACTTCTTACACTCTCATTTCCTTAACTTTCATATATTCTCCCCAGTGTTTATTCAATAACCTTTTTCTTATTTCTGACAATTCATCTCTTCTATTTTTGTTATACAATATTATTTCATGCTTTCTTTTCCACAATATCCAGATGTAAGTAAATAATCTTTTATTTCATTTATTAATTTCCTTCTTTCTTCTTTTTTCATATTTACCATACAATATAATTTCCATATTCATTTCTTTGAAATCTTCCCAACTATATACATTTGTAAACTTTTCCTAAAAAGAATTATTCATTTTACATTTTAAAAATTGTTTTGCAGTCTCCTCTGTCTTGCAGTCATAACAAATTATTTCATCTGTTTCTTTAGTTTTCATATTCCCTTAAAAGATAACTTGTTTAATAAAATTCTCCACAAAAGTCCACAGCGTCATAAATATTTTCAAACCTTTTTATCTGATAAATCATTCCACGGATAAACAAGAATATACAAGAAAAAAGCTTGCATTTTTTTATGCCATTCATTCCTTTTCTCACTGCATTCATCATTTTTTTTAATTTATTCAGATTTACCTCATTTACATACCACTTTTTGTCCATAATCTGTTTTTTATCCATTATTTCCAATTTTCCTTCTACATTGATGGTTAAAAAAAGATTTTTCTAATTTTGTGTTGTATATTATTACTAATATCTCAATTCCTTTCCTATATTCCAACATACCTCACTCATCCTTTTATGACATAAAAAGTTTGAACAATTGCATTAATTACTAAAACAAAAATGCACATACTTCAAGGATACCCAGCCTAACTCCCATTCTTTCCTTGATATCTTTTTATATACATCCATTTTTTACCATTACTTTCACTCGAACTTTCATAACAAATTTTTATACCTTCCACTCTTTTTTGCTTATGCTGTATGTTTCCATCATTTTCCATGTCACCTCATGACTAATCATGCTTATTTCCTTTACTGTTATTAGCATTTCTTTTACTTCTCTATATCTTACACAAAGCACACAAGTGTTTATTATTTCATTCAACACTTTTACTTCCCTTTTTGTATTATTCATATATTTTATAGTAAGTATTCAATAAAGTTATAGATTTCCAATTTCTTATGTCCTTCTTTTTATCTATTTTCCCATATAAATTGAATCACCCAAAATTGTATCACCTCACTGCATACTTCTTCCTGCACTTTCCCTTTATCTACACATTTATTTAACAATTACAGAAAAACACCTTTTCTTCTATCTCCATTAACTTGTAAAACTCATAACTGAGTTCATCTAATCCTGGTGCTGACTCTTTTCTATCTTCTTTTATTACTTATTGTAGTTCTTTCTTAGTAATCTCCTTTTCCAGTTATGCCTTAGTACCATCAGATATTTTTAACACACATTTCCTGTTTTTCAACTCCTTCTTTTTCATATATTTTATCTACAAATCTTTCTTAGATTTCCATTCTTTATTTTTGTTAATATCACACACCACCATCTTCCTTATATATCATATCTATTCTTCCTTCTTTTATTCTCGCTTGTTTTCCTAAATAAGATGATGCTTCTTTTTTCTTACCCTTTAAGAAAAATATTTTCCTAAATAAAACATTTTTAATTATCTGTCTGCTTTTGCCATACAACATATTTTCTGTTTCTTATGCTGTTTCCTTTTTTCAATTTATACTTGAAACTATTCCATTATTTCTTTATATTACTTTTTTATTTTTTATTCTATTGTTTACCATTAAAACACTTTCTTATATTTTTCTTTAAACACTACCCTCCATACAGACAGACAGACCAATTTTCTTACACTCCCATTTGCTTAAATTTCATCTATCCTCCCCAATGCTTATTCCATAACCTTTTTCGTATTTCTGACAATTCATCTTTATCCCTTGTGTTTTTGTTATACAATATTAATTCCCACTTTCTTTTCCACAGTACCCAGATTGCAGTAAATAATCTTTTTTTTCATTTACTAAGTTCCTCCTTCCTTCTTTTTTCATATTTGCCATAAATCATTTCCTTATTTCTTTGAAATCTTCCCAACTATACACATTTGTAAACTTTTCTCAAAAAGAATCATTCATTTTATATTCTAAAAAAATATTTTGCAGTTTCCTCTGCATTGCAGTCATAATTTTTTTGTCTGTTCCTTTAGTTTTCATATTCTGTTAAAAGGTAACTTGTTTAACAAAATTCTCCACAAAAGTCCACAGCATCATAGATATCTTCAAACCTTTTCATCTGATAAATCATTCCACGGATAAACAAAAATATACAAGAAAAAATCTTGCATTTTTTTTCATGCCATGCATGTTTTTCTCACTACATTCATCTTTTTTTTTTTAATTTACTCAATTTTACCTTATTTTCGTACCCTTTCTGTCCATAATCTCTATTTCATCCATTATTTCCAATTTTCCTTCTACAGTGATGGTTAAAAAAAGATTTTTCTTATTTTTTATTGTATATTATTCCTCTTTTAATAAGATTCAGTATCAATCTCCATGTAAACAGAAAAAAGCTAGCAATTCCTTTTTCATTTTTCCTAGAAACATATAAACTGCCCAACATAAGCAACTTTACCCAACATGTATTTAACATATACACTTTTTGTTATATGATAAATTAAAACTTTTCCACCATGCCAGTAGTTTTTATTTCTTCCAGCTTCACTTTTGATTGATTCAGTATGCTTTCATATTCACCATACTTAACCCCAATATACTAATTCCCATCCTATTATAATAAATTTTATTTGCCTTTTTTGTTTCATCACATCCCTAACTTGTTTCTTTTATTCCAACTTAAACCCACCTCTTAAAAACTTTTCAATTCTTATTGCAATACTATGTACTCATATTTCACTTTCTTTCCTATATTCCAACATACCTCACTCATCCTTTTGTGACATAAAAATTTGAACAATTGCATTAATTACTAGAACAAAAATGCACATACTTAAAGGATACCCAGCCTAACTCCCATTCTTTCCTTGATATCTTTTTATATCCATCCATTTTTTACTATTGCTTTCACTCAAACTTTCATAACAAATGTTTATAGTTTCCACTCTTTTTTACATATGCTATATGTTTCCATAATTTTCCATTTCACCGCATGACTAATTATGCTTATTTCCTTTACTGTTATTAGCATTTCTTTTACTTTTCTATCTCTTACACCAAGCACACAATTGTTCATTATTTCATTCAATACTTTTACATCCTTGTTTGTATTATTCATATATTTTATAGTAAGTATTCAATAAGGTTATGTCTCCAATTTTTTATGTCCTTCTTTTCATCTTTTTTCCCATATAAATTGAATCACCCAAAATTGTGTCACCTCACAGCATAATTCATCCTGTACTTTCCCTTTATCTAACCATTCATGTAACAATGTACAGAAACCACCTTTTCTTCCACCTCCATTAACTTGTAAAACTCATAACTTAGTTCATCTAATTTGGGTGCTCACTCTTTTCTATCATCTTTTATTACTTATTGCATTTCTTTCTTAGTAATCTCCTTTTCCAGTTCTGTCTTAATACCATCAGATATTTTAACACACATTTCCTGTTTTTCAACTTCTTCTTTTTCATATATTTTATCTATAGATCTTATACTGCCATTTTATATTTTTGTTAATATCACACATCACCATCTTCATTATACATCATATCAATTCTTCATTATTTTTATTGTCGCTTATTTTATTGAATAAGACAATGCCTCTTCTTTCTTAACCTTCAAGTAAAATATTTTCCTAAATAATGCATTTTTAATTATCTTTCTGTTTTTGCCATGCAACTTTCTTTCTAAGTTTCTTATGCTGTTTCCTTTTTTTCCATTTTATACCCAAAACTATTCCATTATTTCTTTATATTACTTTTTTATTTTTTTATTCTATTGTCTACCATTGAAACACTTTTTTATATTTTTCTTTAAACACTACCCTCCATACAGACAGACAGACCAATTTCCTTACACTCCCATTTCCTTAATTTTCATCTATCCTCCTGAGTTCTTATTCCATAACAATTTTCTTATTTCTGATAATTCATGTTTTTCCCTTCTATTTTTGTTATACAATATTATTTCACACTTTTTTTCCACAGTACCCAGATTGCAGTAAATACTTTTTAATTTCATTTATTAATTTCCTCTTTCCTTCTTTTTTCATATTTACAATAGAGCATCATTTCCTTATTTGTTTGAAATCTTCCCATCTATATACATTTGTAAACTTTTCTCAAAAAGAATTATTCATTTTACATTCTAAAAAATGTTTTGCAGTTTCTTCTGCCTTGCAATCATAACAAATTATTTTGTCTGTTCCTTTAGTTTTCTTATTCCCTTAAAAGGTAACTTGTTTAACAAAATTCTCCACAAAAGTCCACAGTATTCCCAGATATCTTCAAACCTTTTCATCTAAAAATCATTCCATGGATAAACAAGAAAGTACAAGAAAGAATCTTGCATTTTTTTCATGCCACTCATTCCTTTTCTCACTACATTCATCATTTTTTAATTTACTCAGTTTTACCTTATTTCCATACCCCTTAACATCCATAATCTCTTTTTCATCCATTATTTCCAATTTCCCTTCTACATTGATGGTTAAAAAAAGATTTTCTTATTTTTTATTGTATATTATTCCTCTTTAATAAGATTCAGTCTTTAACTTCACATAAACAGAAAAAAGCTAGCAATTCCTTTTTCATTTTTCTTAGAAACATATAAACTCCCGCAACATAAGCAACTTTACCCAAAATGTATGTATTTAACATGTACACTTTTTGTTATATGATACATTAAAACTTTTCCACCATGGCAATAGTTTTTATTTGTTGCAGTTTTATGTTTGATTGATTCAGTATGTTTTCATATTCCCAATACTTAACCTTTAATATACTAATTCCCATCCTATTATAATACATTTAATTTGTCTTTTTTGTTTCATCACACCCCTAACTTGTTTTCCTTTATTCCATCTTAAAACCACCTTTTCATTTCTTATAGCAATAACCCAGATCATATGCATAAGACAGACTAATATCTCAATTTCTTTCCTATATTCCAACATACATCACCCATCTTTTTGTGACATAAAAGATTGGACAATTGCATTAATCACTAGAACAAAAATGCACATACTTAAAGGATGCCCAGCCTATCTCCCCTTCTTTCCTTGATAACTTTTTATATCCATCCATTTTTTTTTTTACCTTTACTTTCACTCGAACTTTCATAACAGATGTAAAACTCATAACTGAGTTCATCTAATCCTGGTGCTGACTCTTTTCTATCTTCTTTTATTACTTATTGTATTTCTTTCTTAGTAATCTCCTTTTCCAGTTCTGCCTTAGTACTATCATAGATATTTTTAGCACAAATTTCCTGTTTTTCAGCTTTTTTTATAGATGTTATCTACAAATCTTTCTTATACTTCCATGCTTTATTTTTGTTATCACACACCACCATCTTTATTATACATCATATACATTCTTCCTTCTTTTATTGTCGCTTGTTTTCCTAAATAAGGTGATGCCTCATCTTTCTTACCCTTAAGAAAAATATTTTCCTAAATAATACATTTTTAATTATCTTTCTGTTTTTGCCATCCAACTTTGTTTCTCAGTTTATACTTGAAACTATTCCATTATTTCTTTATGTTACTTTTTTATTTTTTATTCTATGTCTACCATTAAAATACTTTATTATATTTTTCTTTAAACACTACCATCCATTCAGGCAAACATAGGCCTATTTTCATAAAATGCCATCGCCATATGGTCTTCCAATCATTTCTTACTCTCCACCTTTATTTCTTCTGTCTTACTAATTTCATCAGTTAGCCTTTTTTTTATTCCTTTTCTTCTTTTATCTCTTTATTTTTACCTATTCTTGTCCACACAGCTCTGTGATCAGAAAACCTGGCAATTTTCATATTTCCTTCTATTTCTTCCATTACATTACAAAATTTGAAAGAATCTATCTCTGTTTTAAATATCTCTCTTTGTTAAGTCTAATCTCCTTTTCCTACCTGTAATCCTCCACATTTTATAACTTCCTTCAATACCTTTACATCTTGTGTATTTTCCTTTCTCCTTCCTTAAATTACAGTCTTCTGTTATGATAATAAACATATTAATGAAAACATATATGTGAGAGTGTTCAATCTCGCCGTTTGTTCTTACACCTGGGTTCAGAGCCGATCCTCGGCTCCGTGTCGGCCGCTTGGCAAGCTCTGCATCGAGAAGAAGCTCGAGACCAACCTAACTCCCACAATCCCCCTCTGCCTTTACCTCAAATCTAGTTTGCCGCTGCAACGTTCGCATCAGATTTGATGAGCTCGGGCCAACTCAAGCTAAGATTGATTATTTTTCTTATATTTCTTATATATTTTTTCTAAAAAATTTGTTACTAAGTGAATGTGTGTGTGTGTGACTAGTTTCGAGGGTTCTCGGTTCCGTATATAAATTTTATATACTTTATTAGAGTTTTTCCCTTGGGGCCTACTCCACCCATTTAACTTGGATTGACTACTGGCTTGGACTATTTACTGGATTTGACAAATTGTTTCTGGAATTGACAAATTTACTGGACTAGACATTTTACTGGCTTTTTCACTAGTTACTGTACCTAATTTGACATGTCTGAGAAAGCTAAATCTGGGTTTAAGCACTGCCAGTGTGGGCATAAGATGTCTGTGACTGACAATCATAGTTCCTGCGTCTACTGTCTTGGCCCTCTCCATCTGCAAGAAGACTGCTCAATATGTCATTCTTTCAGTGGGAGGGTCATGACAGATAGGCGCAGGAAACTTATGGATAGGGGGCTTTTGAAGCCTGCCTTTCAAGAGGCTCTGGATGCTTCAGACCAGACATCCAAATCCTCAAAGGAATCAAAGACGTCGGAGCCTAGGTCATCGGCTCCGAGCTCTTCAGTCAAAGTTCGATCACCGGTTCCACAGACTTCGGGGCCGAGTGTTGAACTGTTGTCAGTTTCCGAGCCTCGAGTCTTGGAACCGGTGATGGAGCTCCCTCCCCCGACACTGTTGAGGTCGGCTCCGTCTTCGATTCCTTCGACGCGTTCTTCCAGGCCCCTCTCCGACACCGATGTAGACCGCGTGGTGCAGAAATTAATGGAGAATACGGCCTTATCCAAACTCATCTCAGTCTCCTCCCAGTTGGTGTCGAGACTCGAAGGCCTTCCCTTATCTCCACCTGTTCCTCCTCCGATGCCTATCCAGTCTTCGGAGCCGGGAGAAGCTGATCTGCTAATTGTGGAGCCCTCGGTGCCAGAACCGGCTTTCTCTCGGTCGGCTCCGTTCACCTCGACTCCGTCGGATCCGGTACCGGAGTCTCGGAGCCGAAGATCCATCCTTGGATCCGGGACTGAGAGTCGGACCGATGTTTCGGTTCCGACGCTCCCTCTTGGCGCCTCGGCTCGGATCGACTCGGCTCCGTCCTCAGGGTCGATGCCTTCGGTGCCTGTTTCAGGGATTCTTCCAATTTCTTCGGAACCGGGAGATACCTTGACTCGGGACCCGGGGGCCTTCGACCTCATGAGGAAGGTGTTGTCTACTCAGACAACCACATCAGCAGAAACGGCTTCTCCTTCCCATAAAGGACCGTTATCCTCCTCTGCACCCACGGCTACATCTAAGCGTTGAGCACCTGTGTCTCAGCCACCCCTGGAGGGTGCCCCCTCTTCCTCGGAAGCTTCTTCGGATACCCCCCCCGAGGAAGTTCCGAGGAAAAGATTGTGTAAGAGGAGACACTTAGATTCTCCACAAGAATCATTGACATCGGACACCGACTTGGATGAGTCAGAAGGGTCCCCAAAATCACCCTCAGAGGATGTCTCCTTTTCTGACATCCTGGAGATCCTGAAGCAGAGAGGTGATTGGCAAGCCCTCCCCCCTTCTGAGGATGAGTCAGTCTTGCTGTAGGCATTCGGTGCTCGCCCTTCCTCCTCCTGGGTCACTCTGCCCTTCGATGAGTTGATGGAGCTGATTGCTCGAAGGGCGTGGGAAACTCCTGACATGGTGGAGCCAGTCCCTAGAAAGCCTAACAAATATATTACTGCACCTCAGGATAAGGCTTATCTGACAAAGGGAGTGCCAGTGGACGCTATGGTGGTGGCAGCGGCCACAAAAAAGGAGATGTCTGAATCTTCCTCATCTGTCCATCCACCTAACAGAGATTCTAGGACTATGGACAGGTATGGGAAGCGCATTTTTAGTTCAGCGGCTTTTTCTATGCGATCCTTGAACTATTTGACCCACTTCACACGGCTACAGAGGGATCTAATCAAAGAGTTGGGAGATACCCTCCAGGGTACTACAGATGCTGCTGTTTAAGAAAAGGTTACAGCACATCTCAATACCCTTACATCTATTGCAAACTCGTCCATGAGGCTGATCTCATACGCAGCCGAAGGATCGAGTAGGGCAGCAGCTTCAGCGATTGCTCTTCGTAGACAATCCTGGATGCGCTTATGTTCATTTGCGGAAGCCTTCAAGTCTTCCTTTACTAATGCCCCATTTGATGGTGCCACGCTCTTTGGCCCCAAAGTAAAGGAGACCCTTACCCGGTGTGAGCAAGAGGGAAAGACTCTGTCTGCTGTCGGAGTCCATTTTTCCACCCCATCCAGACCGTACCCCAAAGGGCAACGTGGTGGAAAAATGTGGTTTCGAAAACCCCAAGGATCTTTCCCAGGCACACAGGGTGATGCCCCCTCCAGAGGCAGAGGAGGGGGCAGAGGTGGAAGACGCCGCCCTGGCAGCAGAGGGGGTCCGCAGAACCAAGGTGACAGGGATACACCCCCTGGGAAACCTTTTCAGCACTCCTGAGAGGAGGCCCGACTGTCCTGCTCTGGAGGCAGTCGGGGGTCGCTTAGCTTTATACCCTCAGGCCCGGCAAAATCTTACATCAGACAATTGGGTAAAAAGCGTTGTTACCAGAGGCTACAGAATACCCTTCCTATTGCCCCCAATTCCGAAGAAAAGACTCCCAGATGTGCCGCCCCATCTGCGAGACCCTGCAGCTATAGAAATTTCAAAGCTGCTAGAAAAAAGAGTAATCCAACCAGTCCCAGCAGACCAAAGAGGATTCGGAACTTACTCAAGGTTCTTTTTAGTTCCAAAAAAGACAGGGGACTGGAGGCCAATTCTGGACCTAAGCAATCTCAATACCTTCGTCAAGAAAGAAAAGTTCTGGATGGTCACGCTTCAATCGATCCTTCCATTTTTACAGAAGGACGACTGGATGTGCTCAATAGATCTGAAGGACGCATACTACCACATCAAAATGGCCAAGGCGTCCAGGGATCACTTGCGCTTCTGGCTGGGAGCCAGCAACTTTCAGTTCCAAGCCCTGCCCTTTGGTCTGACCTCAGCCCCCAGGGTTTTCACCAAATGCATGGCAGTGGTAGCGTCTCACTTGAGACACCTGGGATTCCAGGTGTTTCCGTATCTGGACGACTGGCTCCTTTCTGCCACCACCCAGCGTCAACTGATTCAGGCCAGGGATTACACACTGCAGCTTTGTGTTCATCTCGGAATTTCCGTAAATTTCAAAAAATCTTTATTACAGCCATCACAGCATATCTCATTCATAGGAGCAGAATTGGATACGCATTGTTTAATTCTAAGACTTCCTCCAGAAAGGATAGCCTCACTTCAAAGCCACATATCTCTTCTTCTGTCATCCAGAAAATCCCCAGCAAAACTGGTTCAGAAGGTTTTGGGTCTCATGGCAGCTTCTCTCATTGCGATACCATTGGGAAGACTGCACATGAGAGTTCTACAATGGCTACTGTTTGCACAATGGTCGTTCCAACAGTTACCTCTGACACACGAAATTCTGATCACAAACACATGCAAATCACACCTAGCCTGGTGGCTCCAGACTTGCAATCTTTCCAGCGGAAGACCATTTGTGCTACCCACGCCGACAGCTACGGTGACCACGGACGCTTCCCTGATAGGGTGGGGGGGCATCTTTCAGGGACAGACAGTCCAAGGCGAATGGACCAATTTAGAGTACAATCTGCACATCAATGTTCTAGAGTTGAGGGCAGTGTTTCTAGCGTTGAAACACTTTGCTCCCCTTCTTCCTCTAGGGACTATTGCAGTTCAGACGGACAACATGTCCGTAGTCTGGTACATAAACAAACAAGGGGGAACCAAGTCTTATCAACTATGCAGAGAGGCCATGAGAATCTGGCAATGGGTGGAGTCCACGGGTCGCTTTCTGATTGCAACACACATCCCGGGGTCATCCAACGTCATAGCCGACAGGTTGAGCAGAGCAATCCTGTTGCCTCACGAGTGGTCCCTCAAACAATCAGTTGCAAAGGAGATTTTTCGCAAATGGGGCCAGCCTTCCTGCGATCTTTTTGCGTCTCCAATGAACGCCAAATGCAGAAGCTATTTTGCCCTATTACCCCCTCCAGGGGAAGTCCCCAGGGATGCTCTGGTTCACGATTGGCCCCCGGGTCTCCTGTACTCTTTTCCTCCCTTTCCCCTGATTGCAAAGTTTCTACAGAAAGCCAACAACCTGCAAAGGACGATCATCCTCATTGCCCCATTCTGGCCTCGTCAAATCTGGTTTCCCTTTCTTCTGGCACACCGCATTCAGGAACCCTGGATCCTGGACCCGAAGCCGGATCTACTGACCCATTCATCAGGGGCTCCCCACCCCTTGCTTCTGTCACTCCAACTAGCAGCTTGGCTGCTCCGCTTCCCTACTTAGCCAGGTCTGATCTTCTTTCACCTGCAGTTCAGAATATACTAGTGGCTTCTCATAAAGCTTCCACTACAAAGACTTACACTAGTAAATGGAAGCATTTTGTTCACTGGGCAAATACACAGCAATTGGATCCTGTTATAGCTCCCTTAAATAAGATTTTGGAGTTTTTAACTGAATTGTTCCACCAAGGAGCTTCTCCTGCCACTTTGAGAGTGCAATTGGCTGCCATTTCCAACTTTCATGTGGAAGAATGTGGGGCTCCTATTATGGCTCACAGACTTTGTAAGGCCTTTCTGAAAGGATCTTTCCATATTAGACCACCAGTTAGAACTCCTACATCACCTTGGAATCTAAACCTTTTATTATCCAAATTGATGCTACCTCCATTTGAACCAGCCTCCTCTTGTCCATTGAAGTATTTGTCGTGGAAGACCCTCTTTTTGGTGGCCATTACATCGGCTAGATGGGTGTCAGAGCTTCAGGCTCTTTCTATTAAACACCCTTATTTGATCTTTCACTCTGACAGAGTATCTCTTCGCACTAATCCGTCCTTTCTCCCCAAAGTTTGCTCCGTTAATAACATTAATCAATCCATTGAGCTCCCTACCTTTTTCAAAAACCACTCCAATAAGTTGGAGTATATGTTACACAAGTTGGATGTTCATAGACAACTTAGATTTTACCTGGATAGAACAAAGGATCACAGGAAGACAGATCAACTTTTTGTAGCCTTTGCAGACAGCAGGAAGGGTATAGCAGTTACTAAACGAACCCTTTCCAAATGGCTAACTGATTGCATTATATTTGTTTATGCTACTTCGGAACAAACTTTACCTGTCAAACCCAAGGGCCACTCTACAAGATCAGTATCTACATCCCTGGCTCATGCAGCTCGCTTACCATTGGACACTATTTGTGCAGCTGCCACTTGGTCTAAACCACATACATTCATTTCTCATTACAAGGTAGACAGGGTTTCTAGGGACAGGGCAACCTTTGGTTCCACTGTACTCAAGAACGTTCTCCCGTGAGTTCCTCAGGAACATGGAGCTAGGGACGCTACCCAGGTGTAAGAACAAACGGCGAGATTGAACACTCTCACATTTAGAAGTTATGTCCTTACCATAACGTTCCATGTGGAGTGTTCATCTCGCCTTTGTTCTTACATTCCCACCCTCCCACCCTCAGGAAGAACGTCCAGTTTGGTGTCTGGTTTGGTTTCTTCTGCTTCTGCGTTACGCAGTTGTTGTGTATATATGTATATATATATACATATATATGTATAGGTGTTTCTCTCAGTTATGTTGTTTTTGGCATGAATGTGTTACTCTCTCTGTTGACTTCTGGTTTGCTTGCAAACTAGATCTGAGGTAAAGGCAGAGGGGGATTGTGGGAGTTAGGTTGGTCTCGAGCTTCTTCTCGATGCAGAGCTTGCCAAGCGGCCGACACAGAGCCGAGGATCGGCTCCGAACCCAGGTGTAAGAACAAAGGCGAGATGAACACTCCACATGGAACGTTATGGTAAGGACATAACTTCTAATTTTACGAACTCAATCTTATTTTTCCTGTCATATCTGTGCATGCATAACTTGCAAATAATCTTAGATATCTTTTTTACTTTTCTTATATCACACATCACCATTTTACATGGTACTAGTATTGTAACATCTGATATTTTAATGTCTTCATTTCTCCGCTGTACCTGAACAGTCTCTATTTCCTGCAGTCCATCTAATCTTGTTTCCCTCAAGGCCTCAACTCTTTCCCTTTTCTCCTTTTTAACACATATTGTATGTAATAAATATATGTAATTTCAATTACCATTAGCCCAGTGATTATCATGTAGTGTCGTTGTATCATCCATTTCCTTCCCTTTCCTCTTCTTTCCTTTCCTTCCATTCTTTGCTTATTTTTTCCCAACTTTTATTTCTTTTTCCTTTTCCTTACCCTTACTCTATTGACATTTCATTATTGTGTTCTTGTTCTTCTCCTGTAACATAAGCCTTCTTTTCTCCTTCATCACTTTTCAGCATTTCATACCAGTTCTCCTCCTGATGAATAACATCTTTTTTTCCCAATATTTAACTACATTCCTTCTGAATTTATTGTATATTTTGTCTATATTTTCTCCTACAGCATTATATATCTCATCAACCTTGCTATTGTTTTCAGGATTTTGTTCAGCTCTTCCTTCATCCTGTAAAACAGGACAATCAAACCAAACATACCCTTGGGTGTTACATGTATGACATTTTGATTTACAATTTTAAGCCATATGCTATTTCTCTTCACATGGTCTCTATCTTCTTTTTTCACAGTCCTGTAATAAATGTCTTTTATCTCCAACAAAAACACAGTCCTTTGGCTGGCCCCAGTATCTCATAATCCACCTCTTTCCATTAACATTTATTACATTTTGAACATGCTTAACCCTTCTATCATGTTTAATGTTATTAGCACATTCTTCAGTCCATGCATTTCTTTCATCAAATACTTGACAGTTTTTGTGAAATGTGTGTGGTCTGGATGAACACACTCAAGCTCTCTGCTATCACTACATGTGGGTGTGGACAAATTAATCACTGATGGAGCACTGGAAGTAATGCATTACAGGAATGGGATCTAAGAAGGCCATGGCAGCTAATAGTAGAGGATGTTTTGGCTCTATGGATACATGAATGCCAGACCTCCTCAAGCAGATGTTCCATCACAGACAATGCCTGATCCAGTGTATCACTAATCCTATCCAGTGAATCACCTACATGGTTGAGGTAGTCATACAATAGAAAATGATGACATAACACTGCAATTTAACCATATTAACTTGGAAAGCACAGCAACTGCTGTATATCAGTTGTCAATATTTAAAATTGAATATATATCATTTTTTTCTATTGCATATTGAAATATATTCAAAATATGAGCATATATGCAGGTTGTGAAGAGGACAACATAACTTTAAGAAATAGTACAGTAATTGTTAGAAGACTCTCCTTCAAGTGACTAGTAGTAATGTTCTGTCTGTATCCAGTCAGTCTTCCCTCCATCCTTCTGCTTCCATAGCTACACCATTACCTTAATATAGTGTTGATTCAGCCCTCTGAGCACTGTGAAGATGCAAGTGAGGTGCAACATTATTATCATTCCTAAATACCAAAAAAAATCACTTGGTGTCACTTGGTGCAGGGGATGTAAACATAGTGTAAGCAGCTACATGATTGCATGCACACTCTCTAGGACTGCAGGGAGGCGCAATAACAGTTGTTAGCTGCTAATGACCTGCAAGTGATTGCTCTAAAGAAATACTGAAGGGAGTCTTCTCACTGAAGTGTGTGTATTATGCAGAATACACTTAAATTAAAAGTGTAATCACCATGAGAGAATTGAGAACAACCATATCCGCATTGATATAATTGTACTAAGAGTACACTGTCATCCTTTGCTTAAAATCTGTCTGAAATGCTGATCAACAATATTATACAATGAAGCAAAGATTCAAATAAATGGCCATGACATTACACATCTGTAGGAGGGGAAGATGCTCAGAAAATAAAAAAGAAGAAATATCTGTCAGTGTTGGCAACCTGACATTAATATGGTGTAGACTGATATTAATGTAAAGAACTGGTCAGTGTCACATTGATCTTGACATGTTCAAGCAAATGAGAAATGAACATTTTTTGGTCCTATGTTAGTGGCAAAGAAGGATAAGAAACATAACTGTGTGTTATTTCACTGAGTTGAGGTTCAATTCCAGATAGTCTACTGTCTGAGTTCATGCATATTTTCTGAGCATATGATCAAGTAGTACCACACACAGATCTAGGAAACTTCACAATCTTGCCTTTTCATTATTACCCTATATTTGTTACTACTGACAATTGTCTGTTATTTTTTTGTGTGTGTTCCTCAATTGCACAGGGCTTGGACAGGAGTCTACTGCCCAAGGTACAAACTGAAAAATGTATTCTGGCATGCCATCAGTATCACATTTTAGGGTGGCAGAGGTACAATTTGCTACAACACACTGAACAGCAATAAGAGAAGAAATTCTACATTACATCTATCATTGTAGCACACAGATAAAATTAAATGATTTGAAAGAAACAAGAAAGAGTATGCGGGCTTTGAACTCAGCTTGAAACCACATGCTGCTTGGAATGTTTGCAGCAGATGTGAAAATTCAGTATATTTTTTTTGTGGAATAAAACTTGTTATAAATGTTTTTCTGCCTGTGTAATTTCAGCACTACATAGCAGAGAACAAATAGGGTTCAGAGATGAAAGAGTGAACAGTGTCATTTCTGTAATCTGCATTAGTGCGACAGTTGTCTCACCACTGCATGGCATTACTAATGAGCATGTGATATGCTCATGATGTACACCTCTTTCTGTGGCAGAAGCTGTAAATGCATTGACTTTGGCACCTCTTAACAGAGTTGCTTGGAGGTTCAAATCCATACCACGTGAAGAGATTGTGTAAATGATTACTCAAGATTTATGACTTCATTACAGCTTCATATGCTTTTTTTCTGTTTCCTGTCTAGTGCATGTGCTCACTACTTAGAGATGGAGAATCGAGCTTACCTGCTTAAGGAAAAAAAGTGAACCATTTTATTTGGGCAACTTTCTGTAGTACAAACAGCTCAGTGGCAATGCATGGCCATCAGCACAGAACTGAGTGGAGAACATCCATCTGTTTTGTAACTGTTTCTGTGGCAGAAGGTGTAAGTGCACTGGCTGTAGAGACTGAACACAGATTATACAGGATTCAAATCCAGAAAACGTTTATTTTTACAATGGGTATCAGAATGCAAATTCTAACAACACTTTGATTAGGAAGGTAACACTACATAAAAATGACTATCATAATTATGTTTATTGCAAAACATGTCTAATTAATGCTTTGATAAATTAACTTTTCTTAAGTAGCATATGTCATTACTGATTTAGTTATGAAATACAGTTGAATGTGCAATTGTTTAAGCGGGATATTTTTGATAATGGAGTAAAAATGCACTTACATATCTATGATGGGCTGATTACATAAGTTAAAATCATGTTCTCTCCTCACATAACCCAACTCCGTGCTTAGGAAAGTATGTGTAGCAAAGTATGTATGTATCATACCCCAACCTGTATTAATCAGCTCATGAAAGTCTATCCATCTGCCATAGATTTACAAACTGTAATACTGCCTCTTTCAAAGGAATGCAGCTTACAGGACTTCCTAAAGCCACAGACATAAAGGCCTATGTAGAGTTAATCTCCATTCAAACTGAATTCAGTTTATCTGTAACAAACATAGTTGAAAGGGAGTTCTCCTGTAGCGCTGACAAATAATCACCTTGATTAAAATTATGCATTTTTCTTCCCTAGGTTTGATTCCCACATTGTTCAACTAACTTGTTTCAGTGTGTAATTCCAGAAAGGTATGAGCCAAGTCATCTTATTTCACATCTAAAACACAAAGGATAATAAGCCAAGCCATTGAGGCTGTCAGTGCTGTCCATCTGAAAAAGTGCGACTATGTTGGGCATCACACATGGAAAAACTCACTGCCATGTTTCAAATAATATTTGTTGATTGATAAAATACATTCTGCTTTGTTTATAAATGCCTCTCTTTGCTTACCATCATGCAATTGCAGTTGGTATGGTTGTGCAATTTTGCACACTAGCCATTACATGTAAGATTGGAATTTGGCACCAGTTCAGAATTAGAGCTGCTGCTTGAATCTCCAGGCATGGCTGGTGTGAGAGATGATGATGATGAATTTAGAGCACAGAAGCGGGGTATTGTGGGGTCCAGGATTTTTGTGGCACTCCTCATGAAGTGCTACAGCTGTATCCTGCTGCAGGTTGAGTATAGTGGGTCTCAGTATAAGAATGAGGTTTGAAATAGTTTAGCCAAGGCTGTTTCCAGTGGAACTGACATACCACACACTGGACAGAATTTTTGTCACCACTATAGTGACCTGAAATGGTGCAAGAAGGGCTTCCTTAGATGATGGAAGGATGAGTTTAGGACTGCTGACATCCCTCAGTTGTATAAGTATACTGGCCCATAATTATTAAATGCTATAGACTGCAGGACATAGCCAACATTGTTGTATGCATTCTTGTCTCTTCTTCTCTGTGTTACAGCTACTGAAGACATTGCAGTGAAATGTGGGATAAGAGTGGTTAAATCACCTCAGGGAGGCACAGGGAACATATACATCAGGTCTTACTGTAACCCTAATAAGTATTGTAACCGTATGCAATATATCAATACTGGAATAAATAGCTGTATCTCTGATATCCTAGGACTGCAGTTGATTAATGGGACAATACAGAAAGACCTTCCCATTATACCTGGATATGGCAAAGGTGTAAAAAAAGGAAACAGAATCACACATAACACACAGAGATAGAAATGGCTCATAAGAAAGCCTTCAGTTTCTGTCCTTAGCCTTTGCGCAGAATTTGGCATCATGCAGCCATGACAAGTCATGGTAAATGGCTGTTTATGTTCTATGGCAGAACCTGCTCACTTTTTGCCATCACATACATGAGTCTGGTTTTCCTAATACAAAGGTGCCTGAATATGCTGAGCTACCAGAATACAGAGTAAAGGAAGAACATTGTACATAAATTAACTTATGATTTCCCTTGAAGCATGTCTTGCATGTATGCAACATATTAAGATAAAACAGATATGTGTACATACAATAGGAATCACAATATTTCCTCTATGATTCTTATTTGTGTAAAGTTTGGCAGGAAGCACCAGTGAAGACCACTAAAAACTGTTACTTCACAGTCTGAGTTCAACACATCAAAGTATAATCATGCATGCGCTAACACTTTGTCAAGATCTGCACAAACACCTTTCTTACATTACTATTTAGGATAACATTTCAACAGAAATAAGTATTGCTAATGAATTAAAATACTTCATTACATGGAAAATGTTTAATGTGCTCATGGTAATGCAGTCTGTGTGCATAACTGAACATTCTGGACAGACAGTTACAAATGATATACAACCACATACAGCCTTGACACACATACATCATTATTTTTTATCCCTCCTGCACTGAAACATTAAGTATTGCTTGGTAATGTTAGTCCACATTGCCCATTCATGAGCATATACCATTGCTAATATCAGTATCATTCATTAAGGTTTACATACCATCATTATAACTTGATGATCCATGAATGTTTCATTGTCCATCTTTACATCTGTGTGTGTCTCATCTACACCACACAGGTCAGTACATATCACTGTCAGTTCTGCAGTATACATTAATGACAGCATATCTTACATACATCAGCAGTACAGTATGTATTCTTGATCATAACATTGTACTTACTCTGTCATATCAATAAATATGGATTTGCATAAAACATTCAACGTCACAATATCTTCTCTGACACAGACTAAGAAGCTAATGCTATTTACATTGCACTGCCACAGTTTAAAACTCAGACTTTTGTGGCAGTGCTTGAGTTAAGTACTGTGTCCTCTAGACTGTGTCAATAGATAGGTAGGGTGTTCTAATCTCACATCAGTCAACTTCTCTATATGTGTATGAAGTTGTGTAAATATGACCTTAACTACTGGTGGCCTCAATAAATTAGTAGCCTGGAATTACTTTTACATTGCAGGGAGTGTGTACATAAATGTCAGACCCTTCTGCAACATTATCTTTTCTGTGACACCACACTGATGTCATCCTCTATAAAGAGCACTCACACTATAAAAGTCAGACTTCTGTGATGGCACTTGCATTAAGTGCTCAGTCTTCTAAATTACATAACTACATAGGGAGTTCTAATATCACAGGAGTCAATGTGTGTGTGTGTGTGTGTGTGTGTGTGTGTGTGTGTGTGTGTGTGTGTGTGTGTGTGTATGGAGTTGTGTAAATATGACATTGACTACTGGTGGCCTCAATAAAGTAGTAGCTTGGAAATACTTTTACACCATGAGGTGAATCAACATCAATGTCAGACCCTTCTGACAACCTCATCTTCTCTGCAACAGCAGACTGATGTCATCCTCCATAAAGTGTACTCTCACATTATAAAAATCAGACTTTTGTGGTGGCACTTGCATTAAGTCCTTTGTCCACCAGATTGCATCGCTAGATGTGTGAGGGGTTCTAATATGACAGCACTCAACTTGTATGTGTGCTTGTGTGTATGGGGTTGTGTAAATATGACATTAACTACTGCTGGCCTCAATAAAGCAGTAGCCTGGAGTACATTTTACACTGCAGGGTTAGTCCACATCAATGTCAGATCCTTCTCCCAACATCAACTTCTCTGCAACACAATACTAATGTTATACTCTATTAAGTGTGCACTCACTCTATAAAAGTCAGGCTTCTGTAGTAGTACTTGCATTAAGTACTGTGTCCTCTAGATTGTGTAGCTAGATAGGGAGAGGGTTCTAATGTCACAGCAGTCAACTTGTGTGTGTATCTTTATGAAGTTGTGTAAAAATGACAGTAACTGCAGCTGGCCTCAATAGAACAGCAGCCTGGAGTAAATTTTATACAACAGTGGGAGTCCACATCAATGTCAGACCCTTATGCCAACATCATCTTCTCTGCAACACAATGCTGATGTCACCCTCTATAAAGTACGCTCTCACACTACTGAACTCAGACTTCTAAAGTGGTGCTTGCATTAAGTACTGTGTCTTCTAGATAGGTAAGGGATTATAATCTCACAGCAGTCAATGTGTGGAAAGCCTGGAGTAAATTTTACACTAAAGGGTGATTCCACATCAGTGCCAGACCCTTCTCCAAACATCATCATCTCAGCAACACAGTGTTGATGTCATCCTCTTTAAAGTGTGCTCTCACACTACTGAAGTCAGACTTCTGCAGTGGTGCTTGCATTAAGTACTGTGTCCTCTAGATTATGTAGCTAGATATGTAGTGGAGTCTAATCTCACAACAATCAACTTATGTCTGTGTTGGTGGGGACAATGCATCACTGGAGAATTAGTTCAACAGTTGTACTCATTTGAGTCTTACTCATGAAAAATAGTTATAAGGCCAGATCAATCCCATGTCCCCTTTTCACTCTGTCCAGAAATACATACTGTCTACAGCACATTGATGAGGTCATCATTTCTATAATGCACTCTCATACCACTGAAATCAGATATCTGCTGTGGTGCATGCATATAACACACTTGTATGTAGATTGTGTCAGTCAATAGTAGGGATTTCAAATACATCAGTGAGACTCTCATGATTGTGTGTGTGTGAATATAAATGGATGCAGGAGTGCATTACATCTCTTACTATTCACAACATTTAGAAGTCCACATAGCTAAAATGATGACCTCATTGGTGCATTGCAGATTGTATGTTTGTGGACGTGGGACTGATCTGACCATGTAAATGTTTCTCATGACTGGGAGCCAAATGATCACACATGTTAAATTAATCTTCCAGTGATGCAATAGCTCTACCATCACACACACCCACACACACACACACACACACACACACACACACACACACACACACACACACACACACACACACACACATATTGATTGTTGTGAGATTAGAACCCCCTACCTATCTAGCTACGCAAGTTATATACTCCTCCTTAAGAGTGAACCTGCAAGCTACCCTCAAAACTATAGACCAAAAACTTGCCTTTCGACAATGTATAAACTATATACTGGAATTGATGCTGACAGAGTTTATAGTCATTTAGAAGAAAACTCAATCATGGCAAAGAACAAAAGGGTAACAAAAGAAAGTCATATGGGACAAAGGATCATTTGTTGTTAAATAAAGCCATAATGAAGAATCTAAGTATGACATGGACAGATTACAAAAAAAAATTAACAGCATCCCACATTCATGGATAAAGGAGTGATAATAGGTGTGTTACTTGCATCCTACACTGATGATTTACATTACAGCAACCATGAAACAGTGGCAAACTACTCTGCAGCTAACCCATGATAAAGGAGAAATTATTATCCCACGGATAAAAATTCAAAGGGGTTTATTCCAGGTTGACTCTTTGTCACTGCTGCTCTTTCATCTTGCCCTTAACATATTAAGGTGTCTACTTAACAGATTAGATCATGGTTGCCATTTGGTTCCCAGACTGCAATAAAGTGTAAAGACATCTCTTCTCATTTTTGTGGATGATTTAAAAATGTATAGTTTATAAAATGAGGAGATGAAAGCACAACTGGAAGTGGTAAAAACTTTCTCAGATGATATAAGAATGTCATTTGGTGTTGATAAATGTACAAAAGCAACATTTAAAGCAGGAAAGCTGCAGCACTAGGAAAATATCAGTCTGGGACGGGAATGTGATATAAAGGAACTTGAGCAGGAGGAAATGTATAAATATTTGAGTACTGATGAAGGAGCTACAATAAAACAACAAATTTGAACAAATCTCAGTAAGGAATATTTTAGGAGACTAAAATTAATACTAAAAAGTCCAAGCTATAAATCAATTTGCTCATCCTGTTCTAGCTTACAGTTTTGAGGTGATTGACTGGCCCCAAAAGTTATTGGATCAGTTGGACAGGAAAACAAGAAAAATGCTTCACGCTTAATAAATGATATATAAAAATCAGTATATACTAAGATTATACATTCCTTGTTCTGAAGTAGGTATGGGCCTTCTTGAAACTGATTACATGTATAGATTTGCAATTGTAGGACTGCATACATATCTGCTGAACTCACCGGATCCAAAGATAGTGAAAGCTTTGAAACATGAAAAGAACAAATCTAAGATGAATTTTACACCATAGGGTGAGTCCACATCAATGTCAAACCCTTCTACTAACCTCATCTTCACTGCAACATCACACTGATGTCATCCTCTATAAAGTGCACTTTCAGTTTAACACAAACATGTCGGTGTCAAGCAGGAATAGAAACCAAACCAGAAACAGACAATAATCAGGCAGCAATTGAATGTGCCAAAAAATAAAAGAAAAAATATAAGGAGAAGAGTCAAATGACAGGACAAAGAAATGAAGAAAAGGCATAACTATAGTTGCAAGTACAGAAAACTCATGGAATAACCCCATGTCAATCAGGATCTGATGCAGAAATGGTTAAGGAGAGGTGAATATAAACCAAAAGATGAAAAGTTAATATTAGGGGTCCAGGATAGTGCACTATGTACACATTGGTTTACAAAGTTAGTTGAACATATGGGAGAAAAAGACAAATGCAGGTTCTGTATAACAGAACTGGAAACAGTTGGACATTTTGCTGCTGGGTGTGATACACTAATGGCAGAAGGCCTGTATATTAAAAGGCATAATAATGTGGCAAGACTGTTGCACTGAGGATTGTGCAAACATTACAATACTGAAGTAGCTGACAAGCATTGGAAACATTAGCCCCAAAGCATTATAGAGAATGATAAAATTTATATCACATGGGATTACCCATTAGCAACAGTTCAAAAAAAAGTTGCAATAAAACCAGATATAGAAGTCCATGAAAAGAAGACAAAAGTAGCACTGGTCATTGAAATTGGTGCACCCAGTGATTACAGTGTCTTATGTAAAGAGAGACACAAAGTCATAAAATATCAGGATTTAGGGTAATGTGGAAGAAGGATACGCAGACAGTTCCGATATTAGTAGGAGTAATGGGTTTCATTAAAAAGAATTTACAGTCTTATTTACATAAGCTACTGATATGTGTAACTCCATATGAATTGCAGAAGGAGTCAATTCTGGGCTCGGAAGAACACTTTTGGCTAACATCAAAGACTGAAACAATTCTAATTTCACAACCTTTAATCATACTTTGACTCAGGAATGGGGTCCATACCCATCATGGTATCAGAAACCCAAAAGACTTGGAGAAATTAAACTGTAGGTGTCCTTTTTGCACACACATCTCCTTTGCATGACACAGCTGATGCCATCCTTTCAAAGAAGCTCTGTTGCTTACATGCAGTCAGAGTTCTCTTATGGTGAGTACATATAAGACCCTGGTTTGTAGATTCTGTCAGTCAATAGGCAGGGAGTTAAAATACAGGAATGACTGTTGTCTATGTTTCTTCCTCTTACTGTACAGAACAGGCTGCAAATACATATATGAGTTATATGTTATACAGTGTGCTTGTCCTGTTCAACCACTTTTTAGTGGAAACAGGAAGGTAAAATTCAGTGGTGATGTCTTCTACTGAAATGGGCAGTTACAGTCATTAAATAAATATGTATTTGCACTTGTGTTTCAGCAAATCTTTATAAGCCTGGGATGTTAGCCATATAGCTCAAATCCTGACATCACTGCTTACAGTCAGTGTACATGTTGTTAACTGGACTGTCACCCACATGTACTATGTTCACGTGTTGGCATTGTTTCTGGGTGCAAGTGTTTTCCTTTGAAAAGGCCGTATTGAAGACTGATGCTGTCATTTGAATAGATTGTTTTAACATCACAGTTGTAGTAAAGCACAACCTCGGGACTTGAGGACACGAGATGATGTAATGTATGTTTTTGCCTAAGTAAGACATGTGTTCCAATACTGGATTATATCCACACTGTACAAAATTGTTGTTCTACTGTCACAGTGACAACAGCAGGAGGCCACAGGTGTGTTTGGATATACCTTGCATCAGGCAATATTGTCTGGCATACAGCAAGAGTTTTTCTAAGTAATTACAGGGGCACATATTCCTTGATTTATACACATGATGTAATGCTTTCACATAACCACACATATGACAACTGGTAATGCACTTATACCATGGCACATACAGTGATCCCACTATGGTACTGATTTTCTCAAAATTTAAACAAGTGATCCAAACCAGCATTGATTGACTGTATGCGTTTGTGTTTTTAACTGTTCTGCATGAAAGACACCCCTCCAATTATACTTTGTACGTATAGAGTGGTGGGGTCCACCCTCATCAATTTTAGAAGATAAAATTATGGGCAAATATAGAACAACTGATTGAATAACTTTACATAGGTGGAGTTCAACAACTGTGATAACAGTAGCATTGTGATGAATGTAATTAATAGCTATATTGTTATTTGGAGGATTTGTACAGCTTGATGTTCAATTGTAGCATAGGGTTTCATTTTGTGTTTACTTACTGATGTCACACAACAACCATTATATCACATCTGTCTTATCCCTTGATATGCTGCATTAACTCATGAATGTAGCTTTGGATATCATAGCAGTAGACTTTTTTTCTGCCAATGTCATGGTGAGAGTGTTACTTTGGCCACACATTGAGTCCTGCAGTGTACACGAGTGTGCTGCATTTCTTCAGTGGCACATTTACAAACACACAGAGAAACCTTTCTTGACCATAGAACAATGATATAGGACTGATCACAACTGTGTGCACATGAGCATACTCATTTAATTGTCATCTGACTGACATGCTGATAAGACATTCATTCACAGGGATCCTTTCTTAATTTACACATTAATTTCATTTGTCACAACCATACTCATTGCTACTTCATATGGCAGATGCCAACAATACACAGCTCTGGTGAATACATTACATCATAGTATGGTGTTTGCATCTCTTCTTACCTGTCAGCACAGTAACTGGTGTCAGGCGGGAGTGCCTTACACAAGGGTATTACATATGTCACACTCTGCTTCCACATTTGTAACACCACACACACCTACATATAGGATCCATAGTCATTAGAATATTGAGGTGCGTAATTCCCCTCAAGGGTGATCCTCCTTGTACACGTGTTAGGCCTATTTCTGTAGTATACATGGTTAATACACAGGTCAGTGTTTACACTGATAGGATGGGTTCAATTCTTGTGAAAAAAGATTGTGGCTTCTGAGGCCTTCCTTTTTTCTAGCATGTTATATTGACAAAATGCAAACTATGCAAGCATCCCATAATGCAAGGCTGAACTGCTGCAGTATGGTGACAAGTACATACATATATAAATAGGACTCACTCACTCTCTCCAATCACTCACACACACACACACACACACACACACACACACACACACACACACACACACACACACACACACACACACACTCACACTTCAGCTTTTATACCTGCATTCACTCTCTCTCTCTCTCCGTTTGCATGCGTGCGCGTGCACACACACACACACACACACACACACACACACACACACACACACACACACACACACACACACACACGCACGCACACACATGCACACACACACTCACAGTCTGTTCAGCTTTCATACCTGCATTCACTCTCTCTTTCTCTCTCTGATGGTTGACACACACACACACACACACACACACACACACACACACACACACACACACACACACACACACACACACACACACACACACACTCTCTCCTCAGCTTTTTTTTTATTTTACCTAATTTTAAGTACAGCAGTAAATTGTCAAGTTAAGCAAGAAGTAGACAACAGGCAGTAAAGCATGTCATTACATCATGCATTACATTCATGAACTTACATACATAGGAAATACCTTCTCAAAGAAAGAATTTGAGCTTTTTGTAGAAAGGCCTTATGTTCATATTTTCCTTTTACAAATAGCAATCAAAAAATGTTTATAGTAGTATGACAAACGCAATAGGTGGTGGGACTGTGTTGACTATAATAAACTGTTCAGTATAAGGCAAATATTAGTGTCTACAAGCACATTCAGTAAGTTATGTCAGCCATCCTTACAACTGCATTATTCTAGTTGACGGCTTTTGCTGGGGCTGAGTGACATCATGCACTATTTGTGGTTGATTGCTGTGCATGCAGGAGGAACTACCAAGGCTGACAGGGAGGGAGCAGAGGAACGAGGCCTGTATAACAGTACAGGACAAGCAGGATAGCAATTAATTTGTTGGACCTTACTCTCCCTGCTTTGTAGGGACCTAGACTCCAACAGTAAGGTAAGGCTTCCAATTGAAAGTATAGTACGGATAGTGTGGATCATGACAGCTGTGTTTGGGGGAATGTGCTTTATTCTCCTAACGGTAACTTATCTGACCTAACTCTGGGGGGGGGGGATCTGATTATGCTTTTTAAAGATGAACCATTCATAGTTGTACTTGGAGATTGCCTTATTGCTTGTGTTATTCTCAGCTTTAGTATCTGAAAATTGTTGAATTTAAGATAGCATTATTTTGCATACTCAGTCTATTAGACTGAAGAGAGATATGCAGTGGATGAAAAGTTTGTGTTCATTTTTGTACACTGTTTTGTTCCAACGCGCATGATCCGACGTAAATCTCATGGTCACGTTTCTGAGCAAGCAATTAGTGTTGGTTTGTTCATCTGCTTCAGCTTCAGCATATTGAGGTTGTGTTTTATTCCTACTTATCCTCAAACAAAAATGTCTAACAGGAAAAGAAAAATTGAAGATGAAAAGTGAGTGTATCAAAGCCAATTGGAATCAGACTATTTGATTACAAACAACAGGAATAAAATTCAGTGTCTTGTTTGCATGCAAGTTTTGTCAGTGTATAAAGGGTATAATGTGAAATGACATTATAGTACATTACATAGTAAAACATTTGATATGTATAGTGGAGAATCAAGATGCACCATTATTAAAGACTATAATAAGAAATTGATACATCAAACCAGTTTTTTGCAAAACTTAGCACTAAACAAAGTTCTAGCCTTGCGGCCTCATACAAAGTAGCCTTGGAGTTAGCAAAAACAAAAAAGCCTTTTAGTGATGGTGTGATAGTGAAGAAATGTGCAATTGAAATGGCAAAACAATTTAATGAGCCAAAATTAGCTGAAAAGTTCAAAACAGTGGCATTATCTCAACAGACCATTGCAAGACCCGTATAACACATGGACCAATATGTTTCAAAAAAGCTGTGATTTAACAGCAAAATGTGAGTACTTTTTGTTGTGTCTGGATGAAAGTACTGATCAAGCAGACATAAGTCAACTTTTAATTTTTGTTTGAACTATTCAAGAGGACTTTACTATTAATGAAGAACTCAGTCTTATATCTTTCCATGAGACTAGGGTACTGATATTTTCAAAGTAGTTCAAAAGTCTGTTATGAACTACAGAGGATTTGATAAATGTTCCTGCACTGTAACAGATGGGGCCAAAGTTTTGATGGGGACTGGAAGTGGCTTTTGTGGACTATTGAAACAAAATAATATTAACTGCCCTGCAATTTGTTGCATAATTCACCAAGAATCACCCTGTGGAAAATTTCTGCATCAAGTCAACGCCATGAAAGTAGCTGTAAAAATAACTAATATTATACAAGGTGGTACTAGGTCTCTGAGTTATCATGTTTCAAGATTTCTTGAGTGAAATGGATGCTACATATGGTGGTTTGCTCCTTCATTCTGATATTTGCTGGTTGAGTGCTGGAAGATGTCTGGAATGCTTTTTTGCCATTCGGAAAGAAATACCCATATTTCTTAAAAATGATGTGAAATCTGACACAACAGAACTTGAAAATCTAATGCAAGATCCCATATTTTTATCAGATCTTGCATTTATTACAGATATGACCAACCATTTGAATGAGATGAACTTAAAGCTGCAGGGCAAACAACAGAATATTGCCAATTTATACTGTCATTTGAATGGCTTTAAAAGTAAACTGAAGCTTTTTAAATCAACATTGGCTAATAATATTTTTACATTTTCTTCCGAATTGCAATGAGCGTTTTGAAGTAATGAAGAATTTTGAGGAAACATAATTTTCAGCTCATGTGAAGTATACTGAAATGATCACTGAGGACTTTGAGAATTGATTTGGTGATTTATGGAAATTGAAGAACATATTTCAATTTTTACTCAACCCTTGACTGTTACCATTGAAAATGTAAGATCTGACCTTTAGCTGGAATTGTACAATTTGCAATCAGACCCTTTTTATACTAACAGAAGTGAAAAAGGAGAAGATTTTTTTAAATTACTACTGATAGAGAGGTACCTGAAATTGAGGAAGTTTGGACTCAAGATGTGCTCAATGCTCGGGAGCACATATCTTTGTGAAAGCACTTTTGCAATGATGTAATTCATTAAATTAAAGTACAGATGTTCATTGAGAGATAATTCCCTTGCAAATGTACTGTGATTAACAATTACAAACATTGACATTGATATAGCAGCTTTAGTAAACAAAAGCCAAACTATCACAGAGCTCTCATTAAAGTGAAGATGTTGAGAGGTATGCTGGTCACAAATGCAGACAGGATTTGGTTATAACTTTAAAAAGAGGTGTGCTAAGCACTCCAGGACAGACATTCAATTTTTAAAAAAGACTAAGTTTTTGTGCATTTGAATCTAACAAGTTTCAGTGGTTGAGACCTGTGAAGAATTTCTTAAGCACTGAGCCAGAGGCTGCCATGATGAATTAGCATGCAGAAGGATATGCTGACACTGCTAACAACTGAGTTATGAGAGATAAATGTCAGCAGATTTAATATTTTACTACAGCTAGAAAACTGGCCCTTAAAGGAAAGATATTTGTGCTTTAAAAATTACTGCATTTTGTCTACTGTGTCAATAAAAAAACTTTTATAAGCACCATGACTTTTCTTTCTTATGAAATGTTTGAAGTGCTTGCTAAACCTAACTAATGCCATAGGACTCTCCAAGTAATTTCAGTATATGTACTGTATTTATTATTATGGATGCGGCCCTCAGATAAATC
This sequence comes from Protopterus annectens, assembly GCF_019279795.1. Taxonomy (NCBI): domain Eukaryota; kingdom Metazoa; phylum Chordata; order Ceratodontiformes; family Protopteridae; genus Protopterus; species Protopterus annectens. The sequence continues at coordinate 722,561,956 of NC_056727.1, read as the reverse complement.
TTTTTTTTTTAATGCGGCCTTCGGATTACCTAAGCTTGGACAGCCCTGCCATAATGTATGTATTGTCGTTGTGAACTGTCATCTCAACTCAGCATGCCAGTGACATTCACATGTCAAGTAATTTCCCACTGCTACAATGTGAATTTGTGTAACTGCAACATCTTATGATATCATGTTTGCTTTTATTTACCTACACTTACTCAGGAAAAATGACCACCATTAATTATTTTAACATAGGTACTGCACATTTTATTATTACACATTTGTCTTTGTGACATAAGCTCCTTCACATCAATTATCTTACTAGAATTTGAACCTTTACCCTCCCCCTTATATATTTCCGTATACATCTCTTTGATTTTTGTGCACATTGCTCTCAGTACACATTTCCTGTCTGTTAACCCATGTATTGTAGTTGCGTTTGGTGTTTCACAACCCTTGTTAATTATTACTGTATTCGTATGTTATATTTATGTGCACAGCACACTCAGTACACTTTCCTTGCCTGTGTACAGCATGCATTATTTGGCTTATGTAGCTCTTTCTGCTGACCCATGAGCATGCCTAACAGGTTTGACCTGGTAGTCAAGCCTGTTTGTTTACTGTGTGTGGTTGTTCTACTCAACACATTTTTCTGGCTGCCAACACCATTGCTGACCATGAAAACGTGCTTGTATTCATGTAGGTGTGATGAGCATCACTCATACGTACTTAGCGCTGCTGCTCATCACGCTAAAATGTAAACATCATTTAGGCTTCGCGCTGAGTCAACATGGTTGTTCATGAAGCCCACAGATAATCTCAGCAACATCATTGCCAACAATTCTGAATTTCACATGCATTTTTTTTAAGTTGTGGTCCAAAAAAGTGTAGTTCCATGGTGCAATGTCTTGTTTCTTTCCTACCTCAGACATTAATTTTTCTAATAATGCACATGTTTTAAGAGTCAGTTCACAGGAGTCCTCAATCCTCAAATGTATTAATGCTCTTATGTCTTTTATACTAAATCCTAAAGGTAAAATTATATTGTCTAAAACACCATAAATTGTTAAACAAAAGTCATTATTGTTTTAATTCTTAATGTATGCTTCTTAGTTCTGAGATTCTCACTTACAGTTTGTAACTGTAAATTTTTTTCTGTTACCATATCAGATTGTCTTTCCATTCTTATAGAACCAGAATGAAGATTTTTTCATAACTTGCTGCAAAAGTGTGCCCTTATTATTAGTTAGTCCACCAGCCAAACACAAACCAATGTTTCTGCTCTTTTATTGTTAAAATCCATTGATTTTTACATTGAAACTGTCATTTCTTCTGCATCCACACCCATAACATGATCAACTACCTCACTCCATCTTACTTCTGCTTCATTTTCTGGTTCACTTTCCTCCATCAAATTCAGTAATTCCTGTGCTGGTAATCCACTTCCTTTTAGCTCTGTTACAATAATTTTGCCAAGGACTAAAACTAAATGCCAAAAAAAAAATGACAAGAAATGCATAAAACAGTATCCTTTGGGAAGTCCTCCAGCCCTAGTAACTGTCATAATGACAACACATCCCCTAAGAGTTGACCCAGTAGTGAGGGACTTGAGGGCACACATAGACAGTTGTTCAACTGTTGACCATCACATGACTACTGTAGTAAGGAACTCATTCAATTTATAAACAAAGATGTAGCATCTAGGTCCAAGGGAGTCATTGTTCCATTGTATTCAGCATTAGTTAGACCTATCATTGAGTACAATGCCCCCTTTGATATGTACCTAGCCAGGCATATCAAACAATTGGAATGTCCACAGAGGTTCCTCACTAAAGTAATACAGACCATAAGGAATATATCCTATGCAGACCACTTCAAGGCCCTATCCCTGTATTCTGTCTCCAACAGACTGTTCAGGGGAGATATACTGTCAGACCTCCTGCATAGCCACAAAACAAACAGCACAGGAATTACCCATTCTAAAGACTCAACCTCATCTACGATACAAATACGACCTGCTAGAGAGACAGGTATGTCTCCCAGAGAGTAGGACCTGCTGGAGAGACAGGTTTGTATCCCAGAGACTATCCCTTCTCAGGAACAGGTTCCCCATCTATGTGAAGCAGAGTTCCTCTCTAAGTTAATTGAAGTGTAACTTCGACATTTGGATGGGGAACAGGAAATTCATCCCTGGTTTGACACCTATGTCTCTAATGGACACAGGCAGCCTGTAAATGTTCCATCTGCCAAGCCCCTGTTTACACTTATCAAGGGTATGAAAACTTGTCAGAGATTTGAGATGAATGGTTAGGTTTAAAAAGGCCATTGTGGTTATTAGCCAGCCTAGTAAACACCTATGAACCTATTTCCAATAGTTTCAATCACTTCTTGATCTGTTTCTTCCAAAGCACACATTGCTCCATCAGTCGTGGCATCCTCCATCTTGGATTTCTCACAACCAAGTCATCAGCAGCCTTCTGGCACTGCCTAGTGGTCATGATGCAAAACAGCAAGACAAAAATATAGGGGAAATTCCTCAATACCTTGGCTAAATTTCCTCAGTCAGTATGAATACCACCATGGGTCTCCTCTGAAAAGAGGACATCAACCTAATAGCACTAATTTGGTCATCAAATAGTACATTTTCATAAGAAACATGAATCCTATTAATCATTTTAGTAAGAAAAGGTGGAACTGTTGTAATCAGCCAGAAAAATTCAGAGAATATAAAAGAGTGCTGCAAAGTATTAAGTTAGTTTTCAATGCTGAATGCAAGGTTGGGTCACTACCACTGGACTTGCAAACTGGGGCAGTTGCTCCCATTTTTAAAAAAAATGAGTCTAGGAGGATGTATTTCAGTTGTAGAATATGTAAATGGTTCATCTACCAGGCCCTAGCTTGTAAATGTTTCATCTCCTAAGCCCCTGCTTACACTTATCAAGGGTATCAGAACTTGTCAGAGCTTTGAGACGCATGGCTAGGCTTACAAAGGTCCTTGTGGTTGTTAGCCTAGTAAACACCTATGAACCTAAGAAAGATTGTACCTCTCACTCACCAAAAAAGGAGCTTTGTCTAATTGACAAGTCTCAGTGCAGATTTTTGTCCTGTCTGTGGAGCAGTGGATCAACTGTTTTGCCCTTGCACAGATATGGAAGTCTGCAGATTATAGTTCTCAAGCTTCTGGTATTTCCCATTAAATACCATTTTTTCTGGGTTAAATAAAACTGTGCCATTAAATTTCTATCATAGTCAGTAAAACCATGATGTATGCATTTGTATGTGTGCGTGCATATGCGTGTGCTCGTGTGTGTGTGTGTGTGTGTGTGTGTGTGTGTGTGTGTGTGTGTGTGTGTGTGTGTGTGTGTGTGTGTGTGTATGTATCTGAGCTTAATTTTGGATACATGCATGTTCAGACAAGATGGCATGCATTTGTCACGATCAGGGAATAAAATTTTTACAGAAGATATTTTGCAATATTTGACAAACACAAAGTAGGACTTTTGTCAGGTTGAAAATTTAACACTTCACAAATGGCAACATTTGATGCATCTCTGAAGGTTGTTAATGCTATTTACATTAACAATAAAGTTTTTGTATTGGAAATTTGCTATGTTCCCACAAGACTGATGTTATTATTGTTTCTGAAATATGGTTAAAGCACAATGACTGGAAACCAGTTCTGTCAGGGTATACATATTTTTTCTGTTAAGAGACATTTTAACAAAAAATAAGGTGGAGGTGTTATGATAGGGATTAAAGATAGTTATGAGAGCTGTGATTATTACATGTTCAGTGATAATACCAATACTATACACTGTGTAACTGCGACAATAAAGACTACCCTGGAACATATAACAACTGTTGGAGTGTATAGACCACCAAAGTCAAGTTCAGATGACCTAGAGGAATTCATACATTTCTTGCATGAAACACAGGAGGGAAGAATAATATTAGCTGGGGACTTAAATTTACCTGAAACAGACTAGAATAATATTGATTCAACAACATTAGTAAGCAAATTATTCACAAAATATGTTCAGGAACAACAATTGCCCTGGATACTATTACTCAGTGAGTATATGTTATTCCAAAAACATAACTGAATGGCAAATCCAAAAAATAAATTATATTTCTGCTTTATCTTCTCACTTTTAATTCCTCCCTTTCTTACACTTTAGTTAAACTAAAAACTCAGGGTGACATCAAACTGTAAATATTGTAAATGGTTATTTTTTTAATTATTTCTTTGTGCTTTTGTAACTTTGATAGTCTACTCCTTAAATGGGTGTACAATCTCCATAAATTTCTATTGATACTATTGGAAACATAAATAACAGCTTACAGTAAAAAATGTTTGGTTTAAATGCTACTTTGTAACTAGATATACACTCTAAACATGCTATATTTCCAATGCAAGTACTGCTTTAACTGTTGTTCTGCAAACTTGTCTTATTTTTCAAAAACAAGTAAACATCATATTTGAAAAAAAAAAAACAATTGCTTCAGATTGTAAAAAATTCTACTAGGGAATGGAACATACTAGATATTGTTTGTGTTCCTAAAGAAATTACTGTTACTTCATGTCAAGTTTTACCACCACTGATGTGCAGTGATCATGAGGTTATAAAGGCTAATTTGTTGCTAGATGATTCTGACAAACTGAAATCTAAACAAATGCGCAGATAGTTAATTACAGATTATATCTAAGCAAAACAGTCACTATGTAAAACTAACTTGAGTGATGTGTTTACTGGAAAAAAGTTACAAAAGGAATGTGGAGAGTTTTGAAAGAGAAATTGTTTAAGTGCAAAAAATCAAAAAATGTTCAACATCAGGAGGATATATTTCCATCAAATCAAGATACCTGATTAAGCTGAGAGACAAAAAAAATATAAGAAATGGAAAAGAGTTTGAACTACAGCTTTGAAAACTGAAATAAACAAGCTAGACAAACAAATAAAACATAGTGTGAGACAAGATCAAGAACATTTTGAAGAAAATGTATATAAAGATACTGGGCATAATAGGAAACCATTTTACAGATACATAAGATCTGAAAGAAGTAAAGACATACAAACTGATAAGCTGTGTTTAGATACTAAAATTTATTCCCAGACACAACAGATTATATAAATATGTTTACAAAATATTAAGCAAAGCAGTTTAGCTCTAGAAAGGGGTGATAAATTGTCCCAGTGACATCCAGGTAACCTTAGATACTGAAATCATATTAGATTATATTGAAAAAGAACTGCGCAAACTGGATCCAAACAAAACACAGGGAGAAGACCGAATTAGTAATAATGACCTGAAAACACTTCAGCAAGAACTTACAGTACCATGATATTTATTATTTACTAGTTCATACAAATATGGGGAAATTCCTCAAGATTGGAGATGTGCACTTATTAAACCTGTATTTAAGGGAGAAAAGGAAGTAGGACAAACCCAGAGTCATACAAACCTTTAAGTCTACTTTCATGTTGTGTAAAAATAATGGAGAAGGTAATATTGGATAAGTTGTTGCCAGAAATGAAAGGTTGGGACTTGAAACCATATATCAGCATGCATATGTTGAAGCTAGAATCTATTACCACCTGTAACATAATGTTCTGTAATCCCACTTGGCCTTCCTGAGAACACTGGAAAATATGAAGGTCTCTCCAAACACCATTATATTGGGCGACTTCAGCTACCCAAACATAGACTGGGAGCATTACTCTAGCTCCAACACCTTAGCCCAAAGGTTCCTAGAATTTATAAACTCAAATGCTATGGAACAGCTTGTTACCACTCCCACAAGAGGGGAAAACATACTGGACCTGATCATCACCAACATGGGGACTCTATGCTCCAGACCAGAAGTGTATCCCTCACTGGTAACATCAGGCCATAAACTAATCTCACTAGATATTCACATCCCGACCCCAGCCTCTGCCCAGAAAACCACAGTGAAAAACTTCTCTAAAGTAAATTTCACACTCCTCAAAACCGAGGTGGAATCCTTCAAAGCCCCCGGGCCTGTGGAAAATACGGCCCAGACTGCACAATCCTTTATAAACGCATTCTATGAACACCTTCAGGAATGCATGGATCATGCTATCCCAAACAAAACCAAGACCCAATCCTCCAAAGGCAGGCGTCCTGTCTGGTGGACCCCAGCCATAAACAAACTATACAATAGAAGGAGGAAGCTACTACATGATAGAGCAAAATCCGAAAAAGGGAAGGCATCTCTGATCAGTATTAGCAAAAAACTACGGGCACTCATAAAATCGTCTAACGCCAGCTTCAAGAGAAAAATTGCACAGGACACTAAGGATAATCACAAGGCTTTCTTTAGTTATGTTAGAAACCTAGGTGGGAATTCCCAGATATGCTCAGAATTAGTCCAAAATGACAAAAAATACACCGAACCCACAGACATTGCCAACATCCTAGCTGACAGGTTCAGCGCAAACTTCTCCCCCTCCCCACCAAAAGGGCAAATATCTATCCCAGCAGAGTGCTGCCCCCCTGACATCTCAGATGCTCAGGTAAGAGCCGACCTCTCCAAAGCAAAAAACACAGCATCAATGGGACCAGACGGTGTCCTCGGCTGTGTCCTACATGAACTCCAAGAAGAACTAAACCCAAACATAAAACTACTGTTCAATCTCAGCCTTACTACAGGATATGTACCCAAAGAGTGGCGTACAGCAACAGTGGTCCCTCTCCACAAAGGTGGTGCCTCAACAGATCCTGGAAACTATCGCCCCATAAGCCTGACTAGCTTGGTCTGCAAAGCTATGGAAAGGATCATCATAGACCTCATAAATAAAGATATTGGGGACCTACAGACTCTGGATCCTACCCAGGTCAGCTTTGTTAAGGGCAGATCCTGCCTCTTAAACCTGGTCGATTTCTTTGAAACAGTCATCAAGGCCATTGACGAGGGGGAAGGTGGTCCACACAGCCTTCCTGGACCTCGCAAAAGCCTTCGATACAATACCCCACTTGGGCATTATAGATAAGCTCACCAGCTTAAATATAAACCCCTATGTCTTTAGATGGGTTGCAAACTGGCTCAAGGACAGAACCCACATGGTTAGAATTGCTGGAGCCATGTCAGACTCCAAACCAGTTACAAGTGGCATCCCACAAGGCTCAGTCCTGGGACCTCTCTTGTTTGGTATATATTTCTCAGAGGTACAGGCCAACACGGAAGGACTGTGGCTGACCAAGTTCACAGATGACTGCAAACTGGGCGCCATAATCGACTCTCCAGCCGACACAAGCATCCTACAAAAGGGCCTCATAAAAACACACAACTAGTGCCAGAGCCATGGCCTCAAGCTAAACACCAAAAAGTGTATAGTCATCCCCTTCGGCAAAAACAAAGTGCCCACAAATTACCACATAGATGGTAATCCATTAAGTATGGAAGAAGTAATTAGGGATCTGGGGACCCAAGTTGATAGCAATCTCTCATTCAACAACCACGTGGCCAAAGTGGTTAGAAAATCATTTATATAGCCCACCTAATCATGAAGGGATTCACATCTAGATCAGGGGAGGTCATCGTGCCTCTTTACTCATCCCTCATCAGGCCCATAATTGAGTACAATGCCCCTTTTGGGATGTACCTTACCAGACACCTGCAGCAACTGGAAAGACCCCAAAAGTACCTCACCAAGAGGATCAAAGGGCTCAAACAGATGCCATATGCTGTCCGGTTAAAGAAACTCCAGCTTTACTCAGTGGCATACCGCCTGCTCAGAGGCGATCTGTGCCTGACGTATAAAGCCATGTCCAACCCGGAATTAATGGACATGCTGCACCTCAGAAAATCCAAATCCCATCAAGCTACGCGCTCGAGAGACTTGAACCTCAGCACTGAAATAAATAGGACATACTGGAGGGACAGATTCATAACCCAGAGGCTCTCTTCACTCTGGAATAAAATCCCATTCCAGGTTAGGCAAAGTCCCTCATTGACTCTCTTCAAGAGGAATCTTGAAGAGTGGATGGGAGATCGTAGATTTACTCTGGGTATCACTTCTGTGTCACTGTTAGACAGATGCACAGTATACTAACCTCAAAAAAGGGCATAGCAAAATTCATTTTAAAATGGGTGGTGAAAGCCAAACACACTCTGGCTAGGCTTGTAAATGCCCTAGGGCAGATAGCCTAGTATGAACCTATGAACCTATGAACCTATGAATATAATAGCTATGAATGAAAAATTAATGCTGTGATATAAATTATATTGATTTAATTTCAGCATTTGACAGGGTCATACACAAAACACTGATCAATAAATTAGAACAACTAGGTATTGTTACACTGTTGTTAAAATGCATAGCTGCATTGCTTACAAACAGGACACGGCAAATGTAATACAGTAATCGGACAGGTGAAATCCTTGGTTACAGTCAAGGTGTCCCACAGGGCTCTATTCTAGGCCCTTACTTGTTTAGACTGTATCTTTGAGACGTACCTTTTTCATTTGAGGTGTTCTACAGTCTGTATGCAGATAACCTGAAGTTGGGTAAACTGATTACATCTGTTACAAATAGGACATGTCTGCAAAAGAACTTGACTAAATTGACAATTTGGGCACAAGATAATACTATGCTAATAAATACATCAAAAACTAAGCATATGAGATTTATGAGACATTAACTGAAATTATTTAATACAGCACATATTGATTGAAACCACAGATTCATTTAAGGACCTTGGTAATCATATCAACCAAATGGTTAATGATAGTTATAAAACTGTAAGTTGTATAAAAAGACTTATGAAGTCCAGGAAATCAGAAATGATGATGTCAGTTTTTGTTAGTTGCATTAGACCCAAACATGAGTATGGAATAACAATATGGAAACCTTATAAGAAACAAGTAACCGGAAAGAATACAGTGGAAATATACCAAGGGCATCCATGGATATGAAAATTTAAGTTATTATGAAAGACTAAATTATCTGAACTTGTACAGTGTCTCTTACAGATATTTAAGAAGAGATGTCATTCAGGTATATAGGGCATTTAGAGACAACTACCTCTGGGAATGTTTGGGGTTATCAAAAAGTACTAGAGAATCATCAGACAACCTACGTAGAAGATTCTATAGGAATGAAAAGTACGCTAATTGGTTCTCTGAGACAGCAGCTGATACAGGGAACAGACTACCAAATTAAATTAAAGCAAGCTCTAATTTATATATTTTTATGAACAGCCTGGACACTTAATGTGGGAACAGCTGTTTTGGTATATTGGTAGGCTAGAAGGGCATTAATGGCCTTGCCTGTAATATTTGTATGTATGTATGTATGTCTACACACCTATTAGTTATGTCAGGACTACCTGAACACTTCCAAGTTTTTCTTCTTTTGTCTTGGATGAATACTTACAAAAAATATGGTTTTGACCCAGACTACATGAGTTCCAGAGGTCTTCTCTGTCTGCACATGTTTATATGAAGCTGTTTCATTTAATGTTTTTGTTATCTTAAAATATCCGTAAACTTCTAGTTGAAGATAAAAATAAGTTCCTCATAATGTTAGCAAAACAAAAGCCAATGTCTTGATTTTCTGTCTACCAGTGAACTAGCATAGCAATACCTTTCCTTGTGGGGTAATCAGAGAATTAAGTAACTGGAAGTAACAGGAATAAATGACTTGCTGTGTAAAGTAGGACCATTTTGAGGTAAGAAGACTTGGCTAGCTACAGTTTAAGCAGGTAAAAACAAAACCAGATGGAACACTATAGATGTAAAAAGGCATAGAAACATTTAAGGAGAAGAACATATGATAGACGGAAGAAGGAAATACTTCCAATAGGATACCATTCCAGTAAATGCAGAAAGGGAGAACATAATGAGGTGAGCTACTTATTGGGCAGCATTCAGAGCCTAGATTTGGGAAATAGATAGAAAAACGTACAAAATTATGGAATGGGAGAAGGCAAGTGAACATATGACCTGGCAAATGAAAACACCTTCTGTGCTTAGGATAGAAAGATGAGTGTCAGAAAAGGAAAAGAACATTTGTGAATGAAGACTAAGTGCCTAAGCTAATTAAATTCTTAGTAGAACCTAGAACAGAACTAGAAAGAAGCAGAGAAGAGATAAGCAAAGCCTACCGATGTATGATATATTAACTGTAAAGGTTCAAAAAAGATTGTGAGAAAAAGATAGACACCGATAACTAACGAGTATTGGAAGGAAATATATACTTAGCCACAGATTTTTAACCAAATCTAGTAAATGTAGAAATTCCGGCTGGAAATGTTTACATCACAATTTCTATACTCTTTCAAACTTAAATAACATATATCCCAATGCATCCAGGAACTGCTGAAGATGTATGGATGAAAATAACAGGGAGTGGAATCATATATTTTGGGAATGTAAGGTATTGAAAAATGTAAAAGATTATCTACACGAGTTATTAATTAAAACTCATATTTGTACATACACGCACACACACACACACACACACACACACACACACACACACACACACACACACACACACACACACACACATACACACAAAAGCAAAGCAGCCTTTGATTTAGTTGGAGAATGACTAATACAGCATTGCCTCCTTAAAAAATAAAATCTCCCTGGGGTATGCATGTATGTATGTACATATAATGTGTGTGTGTTTTATATATATATATATATATATATATATATATATATATATATATATATATGTGTGTGTGTATTCACTTCATATTGCTGAAATGCTGACATATTGAATTTCAGCATTTTGACGGTATAAAGCTGAAACCATTAAAACACTGACACCTCACAACCACGAAATCATAACACAGAACACACAACACACAAACCATAACACCCACACCACAAAACACTGAAATACAACACAACACCACACAGACACACACCTATACTACACATATGCAGGGGGGCAAGCCCCCCTGAACCCCCCACTTATATATACTAACTCCAAGATCACACAAACAGTAAAAAAAAAAATCACACACAGCCAACACACACACTCATACTCGCACCTCCCTACCCTGACCCACTCGTAGAAGTTACAAAAACACTCACTCACACTCACTTAGCTTAAACTGCAGACACCATCCCAGCCGAACACTTCCATATGATAATGAAAATGCATAAGCACAAATTCGACATAGTCCTATTTGCGATTATGTACTTTTGTTATTTAGAGGTTTTGGCTTCATGGACACAAATTGCTGAAATTCGATATTTCAACAATTCGTGTTTATGAAGTGAAACCATATATATATATATATATATATATATATATATAGGTCCACTTCTAACTCTTGAAAGCTCATAATCTCATAATCTTGAAATTTAAAATACTGAAGCCAAAAGTTCAAAATACTGAAAACTCAAAATATTGAATTTCATAATATTGAAAAAACAGAGTACACCAACACTTACAAAATTCCAACACAATGACATAACAAAACATATTACTCTTCTCCAACTATAAGAAGGGGGCAAGCCCCTCTGCACTCCCTAAGGGGGAGGGGCTGTACCCCCCACCCCCTGCTACTTAAATATATCAACTCCAATATCGCACTCCACAGAAGAAAATGGCAAACATACCATTACGTGCTTCATGACTGCCTGTTCTAACTTTAGTCATGTTCCATTTTAATTTGCTATACAACAACATAACTCATCTTAGTGTAGTAAAGTGCGATCTCAGAGTTGATATATTTAAGTAGCAGGGGGTGTGGGGGGTGCAGCCCCCCCCCAACATGTTCAAGTTAATCCCAAAGACTTGCAGAAAAGAGTATTAGAACTTTCACATGAAATCTATTAAGATGGGATAAAATATGGTTTGTTGACACTGGCACTGGTAAATAAGCTACGTGACACAACCATCTCACTTGTCATATACCTATACCAAGCAATAAAGGAATTCTTGTGATAGTGGAAATTGTCAGAGACACCATGGGCTGAATTAAGTGCAGATCTTTTTTTTCTCACTTATTGTTTTAGTTTGTTATTTGGGATATTTTTGCAGTGGCCCTAATGATAATGGACATCAGCTGGGTATAAGAGCCCTGTGTTTCTTATGCTTAGTCAAACACTGTGCTTGTGCTGTGCTGACGAGGTCATAACAAGGCCAAAAACATTATTTACAGACATGGGGTGTCACCATGGGCACCCCATGTGCGAACACTTATGCCAATCTGGTCTTGCATTTTTGGGAAAAACAACACTTATTTAATAGCACTTGGAGCAATAGGATTCATTTATACAGGAGGTTTGTGGATGATGTGGTTATTGTGTGGTCAGGGACTAAGTCTGAATTTCACGACTTCTTGTGCTACTTAGAATCCACTACCGAATTTTTAAGATTTACGGCAGAATACTCAAATGACAATATTGACTTCTTAGATGTGAACTTGCATTTTAATAATGAACATGGGATGACATCTAGATTATATAGGAAACCGTGTTGGAAAAATACATTATTAGAGTTCAACAGCACGCACCCTAGGCATACATTTGCGGGTGTGGTAAGGAGTCAGTTTGTCAGATTAACCAAATTATGCAAAGATTCTGGGGTGTTATCAAAAGAGGCTGAAGTCATGGAAAATTTATTTCTTGAGAGGGGATATACCCCTGGTTTAGTTAGAGAGATAAAGAATGAAGTTATAAGTCCAGTGACTAATAGTTTACAACTACATGAATTATGTATAACTAATGCAAACTACACTAAACAAAAGGCACGGATCCCATCCTACAGCCGACAAGAAGTTTATTGTGAGAATAGGGTGAGATTCATGATGAAATACACCAATGATAACGCTGAACTTAGAAAGATTGTGAATAGACATTGGAGTGTGTTGACCATGGAGGGTGTTATTAAGAACATAGTTGGGAATAAACCTTTATTTATGTTCCGTAATTGTGATAATTTGAAGGCCATTTTTAGTTTTGATTCTAATAAATCCAAACTTAATCCTATTATTGAAGGCTCCTTGAAGGGTAGCTTTCCTTGTAAAAAGTGCAATATGTGTCAGTACATTACTGTCACACAAACTTATGAGCATCCACAAGGTTTTTTTAGATTTGAACCCCATTTCTTTGCTAATTGCGACACCAGGAATTTAATTTACATGGCAACGTGTATACAATGTGACGCTTTTTATGTAGGGCTTACGAAAAGGAAATTTAAAGAACGGATATACAATCATACTTATGATATCAGAAAGAAGAACGAATTGAATGCCCTAGCGAGACACATAAATTCAAACCCTACTCATGGTTTTAGGTTTAGGGTTTTACAAGTGGCCAAACAAAGCTTAAGAATGGGAGATGGTTTGAATTATTTAGCCCGATTGGAGCTAGAATGGATATTTAGAACGGGGGCACATTTAGATCCAGGCCTCAATAATTACATATCATTGAAACCTATCCTAGAAAATAATATCGGGAAGTGACCCTGGAATGGTCATATTAATGTGAGTTGTGACATAGAATATTTTGTTCACAGAACAGTTATTTGATTTGGTAGGTGTAGTTATAGGACACACATTCATTCCAAGTGACATATTACAGATTAATTTATATGTAATTTTTAGGTGTTTGCATTAGCATCCTACATCATAACACATTGATTAAGTTTATCCTATATCCATGAGATTCATTTATTCATTTATTTATTTACTTATTACTTATCTACTACTACATTTTATGATGAGCTTGAAATTTCATTGGATATGCTTGAATTGTATATTAATATGTTTTTACTTATCTACCATTATATTCATGATGAGCTTGAAAATGTCACTAGATATGTTTGAATTATATATTTACATGTCTTTAGATGTGATTTTGTTTTATCACATAAGCTATATAGTCTTCATTTATGCATTATAAACGTTATGGTTAATGTACATTTATTTAGTCATATTCATGTATATATTTATATGGATTCACTTCATAACATTGAAATATCAAAATACTGAAACTCAAAACACTGAAACCAAAATACTGAAAGCTCAAAATACTGAAACTCAAAATACTGAAAACACATATTATGCGTAAACTCAGATTAAACAACATAAATCATAACAATTTCTACCAAATATATGCAGGGGGGCAAGCCCACCTGCACCCCCCATGTGGGGGGCTGCGCCCCCCACACCCCCTGCTAATTAAATATATCAACTCCAAGATTGCACATAGTGTAGTTAAGTGCAATCTTGGAGTAGATATATATAATTAGCAGTGGGTGTGGTGCAGGGGCTTGCCCCCCTGCATATATTTGGTAGAAATTGTTTTGATTTATGTTGTTTAAGCTGAGTTTACGCATAATATGTGTTTTCAGTATTTTGAGTTTCAGTATTTTGAGTATTCAGTATTTTGAGCTTTCAGTATTTTGGTCTTCAGTATTATGAAGTTTTGTCATTTTCAGTATTTTGAAGTTTCAGTGTTATGAAGTGAATCCATATTTATATAGGTACAATATGGGGTATAGTAACAACAATACTAGACAATGGATATGTTTAGTATAATACAGAGTGATTCATTCTACTTATGTTTTTCAGTTTACATTTATTTTTAATATCATGCATTCTTATAATGGTATTAGATCTATTAGTAACAGCCAGTATGAAGTGGAGATGACATATTGAATATATATTGAATGTGTATGAAATATGGATGGTTTTCCATATATATATATATATATATATATATATATATATATATATTTTTTTTTTTTATGTCTGATTTTAGATGTTTTTTATATTTTTGTACTACATATTTTTGTACCGTGTTTATTCTATTTTTTAAACTTGGAATGTTTAAATGTTTGTGATAAGGCATTCAGCTCTATCACAAGTTTTATTACAAGTTGAACATTCATTTTTCATTAGACACATGAATGAATGTTGAACACAAGTGACTGTAGGCATCTGATGCGTTCCATTGTACATGTGTCGTGAATGCATAGATGAAATTTACTAACATGATACAGAAGGATTTCTGTTTAAATGCACACTATCACTTTAAGCATAAAAATTTCAGACCATTTTATTGTCTTAATTGTATAATTAGTTTAATTGGATTAATTAAGTTTGTATTTTAACTATATATAAAGAGAATAAGTGTTGTTACAAGTTAGATCTGATGAAGCATGCATGGAGCACGTGAAAGCGCTCATCTCTTGGTTTTATCGAATAAAAGTTGGCTGGTAATAAGAATTTGGTTTCTCGTGGTGTATTCTGCAGTTTATCGTTTATCTGATCTAGTTGATATATTTAAGTAGCAGGGGGTGTGGGGGGTTCAGACCCCCCCCCACATGTTCAAGTTAATCCCAAAGACTTGCAGAAAAGAGCATTAGAACTTTCACATGAAATCTATTAAGATGGGATAAAATATGGTTCGTTGACACTGGCACTGGTAAATAAGCTACGTGACGCAACCATCTCACTTGTCATATACCTATACCAAGCAATAAAGGAATTCTTGTGATAGTGGAAATTGTCAGAGACACCATGGGTTGAATTAAGTGCAGATCTTTTTTTTTCTCACTTATTGTTTTAGTTTGTTATTTGGGATATTTTTGCAGTGGCCCTAATGATAATGGACATCAGCTGGGTATAAGAGCCCTGTGTTTCTTATGCTTAGTCAAACACTGTGCTTGTGCTGTGCTGACGAGTTCATAACAAGGCCGAAATATGCATATCCACAGCTAGCGGGGTTTGGTTTTATTGGCCTGAAATTGTCCATTAAAATGATGAAACAAGTCATGGGCATTCAGAATTGCCAATTAGCTAAAACACCTGATGTTCATAAGGGTCACTTGCATATATCCCATGTGCCTCTGATACAAGAGGTTTGGGATGTCACTCAGTGGAAGTTCTAGCTTTGCTGGAGTTTTCATTTTGCTTTTACATATGTAAATGACAGGAAAAGTTCCCCAGTGGCATATAGTTGGGTTAAGTTGGGCAAGCATTTACAAGCTGTGTCTCTCTAATAGGGCATAGGTGCCAGTTCAAGGGTAAATTTTAGATTCCCCATCCAATGGTCCAGGTTGTATTTGTGCAGGGTCAGGGATGAATTCTCCTTTAACCGGATGTGAAGCCTATTCTAGTGTAGGGGTAGTCTCTGAGACACATATGTATCCTTCAAACGTGTTTTGTTTATGTTGCAAATGAAGCTTAGCCCCTTCCATCAGGTACTTATACTGTTATTATATTAAAAGATTTGCAGCAAGACCATCAATACTGGATCAGATGATGCCATGTAAGCCAGGAATAGATCACCTCTCAGTAGTCCATAGGAGACTGAGGATAAAGATTAGGCTTTGAACTGTTCTATGTATGCCATGTAGTTTACACCTTTTATTATTTTGTGAGCAACCCCTGGGGGCATTCCATTTGTTGCATATGCCTCATCAGCACACACCAAAGAGAAAATTGTACTCAAGTGATTGGCCTAGTGAGGGCTGAACAATCCAGTAGGGTGACAACTTTGGACCTGAATGCCATACCCTTGCATATTAATTGTGCAATATAGAATGATTTCCTTACAACAGTAGACATATGATGGTCAAAAGTCATGTCCATAACTATTGGGTATGTTCTTAGGGGTGTATTGTCTTTGTGGTAATTTGCAGGGGTAGCCATTTTTCCAAAGGATACTGTTATACATTTTTTGGCATTCAATTTTAGACCATGGCTCTGACACCAGTTATTAGTTTGTGTCTGGCCATCATAGAGGATATCAGTTTCCTTGGGGGACTCTGTGCTTACACTGAGCTTACAGCTGTCTGCAATCAGAGTCAAGCAGAGGTATTTGACACTAGCTCTGACTTCTGAAAAGTAGGTGCCAAAAAGAGGTAGTTCCAGCACCAAACGACTGACCTTTTTATGGAGGTAGAGTCCCCTATTCTGACTTCCTGTGTCCTATATGTGAGCCATTTGGCTATCCAGTGGCTGACATAGGGGTTTATTTTATTTATTGTTTGTTGATCAGGTTAGTCCCACTAGACTAGTAGCCTCTTTCCAGGGGAGACCAAAGATGGTATTTATACTACTTGGGGAAATTTGGCAAGGTCATCAGGGAACTTCTATGATTGCTTACAATCTGTATACACAGAAGTGCTAGCCACAAATATGTGCACACGTTCTGTTCCTAGACTAGTGGTGGCTGGTAGGACTGTTTGCAAGATGGAGGAATCAGTTCAGGGAGCAGATCTGAATGCAAGTTCAAGGAAAGAATTGTCAGAAGGTGTTGAAGATTCTAAATTATTTTTTCAGCAGCAGCTTTTTGGCAAATCAGTCGAATTGAGCAGAGAATAATGTATAGTTACAATCCTGCTATTAGGAGGGTTGCAAGATGATTTATTGAAGGACTTAACTAATCAAAGTGAGCCACAGAATGGAATGTCATTGAGGATATTATGGATAAGATACAGGAAGACTACACAGAAGTATAAGATCAAATGAAGCTAATGTACTGATGAAAAGAACATACACAGAAACAGTGGCAACCTCACAAGGGAGGCAGAAGGAAAAGGAAAAAGAGAACACACCTAAAAGAAAGTTTGTGGTAAGGATTCAAAGTACAAAGAGCCAGGAAATAAACAGATATGAAGTATGGGACTATTTAATATAATGGGAGTGAAAACACAAGAAGTAACAGCCTTTATTTTGATTAACAAAGAAATGTTTTGTGACATTTATTTTGAAACTGTACAAGGTATGGAAACATTTTTATGTGACTAAAAAAAGACAGAATAACAATCCATGGAATGAATATGTAATTAAAGCATCATTTCAAGAAATAAATAGAAACTGTGCAATTCTGAACAGAGATTAAAAGCTAGACTTTAAAAGAACATTTAAAATGTTTGCAAAGAAATAATAGACGTTTCAAAAGTTTATGACAATAGGGGTTTATAGACTGGGGGATGTTATCTAAAAAATGGAAAATAATCATACATATTCTAATTACTATACATGCTGAAGGCAACAAATGTGTTGTAAAATATTGGGGGCAACCAAAACATTTTTTTTCCTGGAAAAAAAAGGACATTCAATTAGTAACTCTGATAAAAAGAAATGCTATATATGTGGTAAACAGGTTATGAAGCCACGAAATGTGAACTTGAATGTTATACCTGTAAAAAAAACAGGACATTTATGGATGGATTGTAAAGAAACAAAAGAATGAACAAAGTATGGTAAATCAAAGTAATGTTAAACATCAAAGTAGAAATGAAGCAGAGATAGAGATGAAAATTTAGAGGACAAAAGGAAGATAGTAAAACAATTATGAAGGACATGAGTTAGAGGTAGAATTGGAAGACAGTGATAAAGAAGACATAAGCTAAAAAGTAGTAAGAGGAAAAAATCCATCAGTAAAAGAGTAAAAGATAGAAAAAGAAAATTTAAAGCTTTTAAAATAGAGGAAAAGAAGAAAGGAAAATGGTAACAGATATGAATTTAAAGAATGCAATATAGAAGGAAGATGATATCCTCTAAATTAAGGAACAGAGAAAGGAATGACTTGAGGATGTTTTCAGTTAATGTTAATAGCATGAAGACTATAATAAGAAGAATAGGAATTTTAGAGTAGTGCAACAAATGTGATGCTGATATTATTATTTTAGAAGATGTAGGATTTCTGACTGATAAAGAAAGACTACAAACACAAAATATATGGAATGGGGAAATAATATGGAACAAGGGGAATAAAAAGTGTTCAGGAACAGCAATATTATGAGGGAGAGTTGCAAATATTTTAGATGTTATATTACTAATAATAGGAAGATTAACAATTGTAGATCTAAGATTTCAAGAAAAAGGTAGATAGAATCATAGCTTTTTATGCTTATGTGATGTATAAAGAAAGGGAGAACTTACTTCAAAAAATTTTAGACTGTTGTGCTTATGTGATGTGTAAAGAAAGGGAGAACTTACTTCAAAAAATGTTAGACTATGTTGTTGTAAACATGCATATTATAATTTCAGGGGATTTTAACTGTGATTTAAGGGTAAAAAAGAAAAGAGGAAAACATGTAAAAAAATTGTTTGAAGTAATGAAATGTTGAAAACTGGTTATATGGAACAGGAAAAACATGGACATACAGAAGGTGTGTTTTAAAAACTGAAATTGTTTCAGTTTCAGAAGATATATATATATATATATATATATATATATATATATATATATATATATATAATTATATATATATATATATATATTTCATAGAAGACACTTTTACAACAGGCTTTTCAGCTCATTTAGCAATATAGAAATAAATAAATCATAATACAAATATATAAAATAGGAGAATGTTTAAAAAGAATAAACAAAAGGGAATGGAATGAAAAAGGAAATGAAGTAATTATTAAATTATTGAAGGATCATATTACTATGAAAGCATTTTACAAGAATTGGTCTGAATGGTCGGTCACCTTTAAAATAAAATGTATAGTTCTTTTCATTGAAAAAAGTAAGAAAGAAAGAAAGAAAAGCAGGAATATGTTGAAATATTTGGAGATGTGCTGGAGAATTTAGAGAATAGTAATAGAGAATATTATGAAAGAGAAAGCAATTTATAAGAGACATCAAGATAAAATCAAAGAACTATTATATAAACATGGGTACTTTTACAAGGAAAAAGGAAGTGGTATCACCATATTGAAGTAAGATAGTTAAGAAGGTAGTAGTGTCATGAGAGATGTGAAAGATAAAGAGGAGAACTTAAAGAAAAATCAACAACAAATTATGGAACCTTGATACATTATGTAGAATAAATATTTATATAAAAATAAAGACAAAGTGAAAGGTTGTGGGAAGTAAAAAGATTATCTGAACAAATTAACAGAGAATTTGAAAAAGAGATTACAATATATGAACTAGAAAAAAGTATTTAAATGGCTAAATGTAGAATCTGCAGCTGGTCTGGGTGGAACTGGATTTAAAATGTATAAAACCTTAGAAGTTGTTGTTTTTCTTTTGACTTTTCCCAGTTAGGGGTTGCCACAGTGGGACTCCAGTCCGTTAATGATTGGCAGTAGATTTTTATGGTAACGAGGTGCCAGCTCAATGCCCAACCTTCAACAAAGGCACGCCCATTCACGCATGTCCTTCGAACGCTACTCGACCATGGTGAGGACATGCTGACTCCACACAGAAGGTGCTCCAGCTGAGAATCAAATGGGAGAACCTCTTGCTGTGAGGTGACAATGCTACAGCTGTACCACCGCGGCTTGTATAAAACCTTAGAAGAATGATAGAAAAAATATGTATTATGTATGTTCAATTAATGGATAAATGAAGGTTTAACTTATAAAGAATCAAGTAGTGGAATTTTGAAATTCATCTGGAAAAAAAGAGAAAAAAAAAAAAGAAAAATTAGGAGACCATTAGTACTGAACAAAACAGATTATAAGGTATTTATGAAAATAATACAGAAATGATTTGAAAATAAGATGCAACATATAATGGAGGAGAGTGTATATGGTATGAAAGAAAAGGATGTCAAGAGCTATTAATGATAGTTATTGAAAAAGTAGATGATATTGTAAACAAGGAAGAAGGGATAAAACAGTAGGTGATATTAATAAAGCATTTGATTTGATACATTATGATACATTGTGAGATATAATGGATAGGTATAATATTTTAATAAATGGTTGGTTAAGTAGAGAAACAGACATGAATAATGGTATAAGACAAGGAAGTCCTATGAGTAGTATTTTATGTACTTTAGTTATGAATATAATAGTTATGGAAATTAATCAAAACATGAAGAATGCAAAGTATGCAATTCATATGGATGCTGAAATTCCAGTTATGGCATTATTACAATTACTAAAAACAGAGGATGGATGTGGGAAGTTATAATCTATTTAGTTGACTCTTTAAACGAAAGAGACTTGACTTTAAATAAAGAGAAAAGTGAAGGAATGAAAGATACAATTAAAATAGCAGGAATAGTATTTTCCATGAAAGAAGTATCTGTTTTAGGTAAACATTTTGATAAAGAAAGTAATAAGTGGATTCGATATAATATTAAAGGAATATAAATATGTGTGTTATATAAAATGTATAGATAAGCTTACAAGAAAAAAAGTAAGTTTGATTAACTCTGTATTAATAGGTAAGATAGCATATTTATCATGTGTTATAATGATTCATAGAATATATGAGAAGTTTTTATTAGAAATAATTTTCTCTTTTATATGGGTATCTAGATTAAAACCTATTGAAAGAGATGTACTGTGCACGAATTAAGAAGAATGAGGATTAGGATTGCTTAATCCAATAGTATATGCTGTATCATTAAATGTATATAAAGTTTTGAAATGGTTAAATGAAAAAAAATTTAATTTAGCAACAAGAATATTTATACATAAGTATGACGAATTATGAGAACAATAAGGAATAATAAAACAGTATTAAATGCCCTAATAAAGAAATACAGAATTATCAACAAAAGATGGATATGTGGAAAATAAAAATTGATGACGTGAAAGAAAATACAAACATATGGTACAAAAGCATTATGAGAAAATATTATTGTGTTAACCCATGGGAGAATATTCCAGAAGAAAAGATCAAAACAATTAAAAAAAGAAAGAAATGGTGTCGCTATTATGTTGAATGTCAAGAATTTTTATGGAGCCTGGGAATAAAGAAATTGCAGGTAAAAGGAAATATGCCTTATAAAAAGAAAAGTGAAAAAAATATGTTTGCAATGTAGTGAAGAAGAAACAACAGAACATTTTTTGTAGTGTGAAAGAGTTAAAAAAATTATGGTATACATTATGGACAGAAAAATATTTTTGGAAATTTTAAAGATAATGACAGTATAAATATGGACATGACTAAATATGGTTATCATGAGAAAATAAGTAAAAAAAAAATTAGATATTGATAGAAAAGTGTTTGATAATATGGAATGACAAAATAAATTAAATTGTGTATAATGGAAACTAGATATTGCCATTAATACTGAAAAATATTGAAGTATGGTTTTGGAAAAAGGAGTGGGGTCAAAGTAAGAAACATGTATGCATACCTCTCAACTATACAGATTTTTGCAGAATGTCCAGATTTTTGCCTCATATTTTTGGTCAGTTTTTCATAACATTATGGTATTCTGGCAAATCATTGAGGGTTGAATTAAAAAAATAATGACAGACATTTGAGTTTCAGACTTCATACCCTTCAGAAAATTCATGCTAGTGGAAAATCTGTTATTTTATCAACTTTCTATGTTTACAAGAGCAATATTTAAAAATTGTCCCTATAATTGGGCTTTTATCCCCCCATTATTTATGGCTTTGTCCAAATGTCTTGCTCTAAGAGGTTGACAGGTATGCGTAAGTTCAAATATTAGTTTGAAGTGTAGAAACATGAAAATGAAAGTTATTTTAAACACTTTTGTAAATCTGTAAATATGCATATTTATATATAAATATGTATATAATGTAAAATATGTAAATAAATAAAGGATATTTACTCTTTTCTATAGGTGCCATGAGATATTTTACATCTGAACTATCATCATATGGGACCTTCTTTTAACATTTAAAGGCCAACACACTCAGGAGTGCAGTACTCCTTTATACTACTAGTTGCCAATCTACCTGCTGTGGAAATAGAACCCATAGCTTTCTGAACCAAAGGCAAGTGTACTTACCTGTTTTGTCTCTGACACTGGCTTAGGTTTACTTCTAGTTTTATGGGTTTGTCTACAATGCCTAAATGGGGAATAGTTTGAATGCTTTGGCCAGGTCAAGATAGGCAGTGTAATTTGGCCCTCATCCATAGTTTTGGTGACTTTCTTGAAAAAGTCCACCAGGCTGGGTAGGGTACAGTCTGCTTTTGATGAAACTAAACTGTGTTAAATCCAGTGTCTGAAGGTTTCATATGTCTTTTTATAATATCCAGCCAGGACTCACCTTCTCTCCACCTTACTATATGCTTATTCCATCTTCATAAACCTTAATAAAACTGATCTAGCTAGGTTTGAAACATGCTATAACAAAATTGCAAAATTTGCTACTGACACTACACATAGATGTCATCATTGCTCAGCCTTACGTCAACTTTGCTGGCTTGAACTTCTCCATCTCTTAACTTACACTCAGCTGACAACAGCTCACAGACTAGTCCATCAACCTGAATATGCTCCTTCCCTTCAGTTAATGCTTCAACCCTGCACTAACAATCATCTTAACTGATCTTTCAACAAATTCTTGCTACAAGTCTCTAAGTCCAACAATAAAGCTGGTGACTTTCTATTCTCTAGATATATCACTAAAATATGGAATACTATCTCACAGGTCATTATATCCAATCCCAACCTACCTCAATTCAAAATGCTCCTAAAAGACTACCTCTATTCTAATTGGCTCTGTTCATGTTCTTCTCCTGGCTAATGCATTCTCTCTTGCTGTATTCTTCATTTTATTATATCAAAATTTCTCTTTTACTTATCTTCTTTTTTCCCTTTCTATCTCTAATAACCAATTTCTTCTGTCTCCTACTTTTTACCTTCTAGTTCCTCACACATCCCAGGCCTGCTCTTCCATTACACTTTTCTCTTCCACTTTTTTCTCTCTTAAGTTTTATTTCTCATTCTCTCTTTGCTTTCCTTCTTTACTGACTCCTCCCGATTCATCTGTCCTCTACACTTAACTGCTGCTTACATATTTCTTTTGTAACTTTTATTTCTGTAATGCTTCTAATTTTGTCAAATCTGCCTCCTTCCCTTGCTGTCTATTTTCTTTCTTGCACTTTGACTCACTTGATTAATATTTTTGCAACTGTACTCATACTTTTTTCATTTATTTTTATGTATACTGTGCATTTTTCCTCTCTAAAATTTAGTTTACCTTAGGTGTATATATTGTGCTAACTTTTTTGTATTGTTAGTTCTCTGTTTCTGGGGCTTTCCCCCTGGGACCACAGTGAGGTCATGGTCAAGTGGGGCCCTCAGCAGGGTAATTTACCATAAACACTGTTCAAACCTGTAAGTATGCATACTATTTTCTTCTTCAATTTTAGATGATTACAGATATTTGGAATTAAATTAAAAAGCTTATTTCAAATTTCAGAGCACAAAGACTGATAGCCATTTGCTAAACAAAACAGTCTCACATTGAAAAAGCACTTTACACGAGCAACAAGTAAACCTCTCTTCACTCGAAGCTCAAATTCATTAAAAATGCACTAAAACTCAATTTTATTGAACATGCATCCGGCTAGTGGCAGATTAAATATACCTTGAGCCCTGGGCTGTTTTCAAACCATGCCCCCACCCCCATATTTTTTAAGACTATGCATAAATGCATGTGTTTTTTTTATTCACCTTTCTGATTTCTTATTTAACAAGCAACATTTGTTACAGTATGTTTTACTTTTGTAGTTTTGAACACTTTTTTCCAGTAAGCGGTGAAACAATGTATTAAACAATAATGGCAAACATACCCATTTCAGAACATTTCTACCTATTCAAACTACTGTCATTATAATCCACCAATATCCATGCTCAACAGATTGGTCACTTTATCAACTGTGTACACATGACATATCCAACTGTGATAAAAATGGCCACAGTAAAAATTTGCTTTACACAAAAGCACATTACTCCAGCAAAAACAAACTAATGACTTCAACTTTTTTCAGCTCATCTGGGTCAATCATTTTTATGAGCATGCATCCTCCAAACCCAGCAATTATAGCTACATTGTGTTGAATGCATCCCTGTCAGATGTCTGAGTCAAATAAATAACTAAATAAATAAATAATGACCAAAATCACATTTTCAAATTTGTTTTACACAAACACATGGTAGCCAAAGTATTCCAACTTAATTCACACACACAGATACACACAGACATGCACACACACACACACACACACACACACACACACACACACACACACACACACACACACACACACACACACACACACACACACACGTATATGCAAACTCAACTTGCAAACAAAGATTAAAGGCAGTTTAAAAATTACCAGATGATAAGAGCATAAGTTACTTTATCCACAAGGAGCCTCCACCCCCACCAGTAGTTATAGCCACTTTGTTGACTGTACACCCATTATTGTTATGAGGAAATAAACTATATGTACATAATTGGTAGCTTTGGATGAACTATGTGAAACTTTGTAAAGATCACTAGCATTATTCCGTAAGATCCAGCTAAGTGTAGCACAGTTTATGTAGAGAAGTATTTATGACAGCATATGTATTAACCACCTGATAACATATTCTAAGTCAATATGCACAATCTCTGCAGAACTAAAAGTAATCTAATTGCACATTAAAGAGAATTATTACTAATGCAGATGTTGCTGCTGGCAAACGACTTTGCATTTTAGTTCTTCATCAACAAATGCAGTGCCTCGTACTGTTAAAGAATAAATTTCATGTATTGCATTAAAATTAGTTTGCTTATGATATTGCCATAATATTTACTGAACTAGATTATCTATGCAATAGACAGTGGCTGGCACACAACAATATGTTCATAGTTACTAGACATTTGGATCTGGAAACCTTTAAGGAGCCTAGCCCAAATTCAGAATTGCTATAAAGCACTGTCTGGTTAAGTGAGCTGTTCAGTGTCACACAGTAGATAAATGGAGGTGTAAAGATTCAAACCATATATACTTGTTACAGGAAGCAGCTCATTAACAAGTGGGAGCTTTAGTCCCCTGCATCAACTGCCAGAGCAACAGTTTTTAACTAAATGCAGAAATTCTTTACAATTTGATCTTGTAGAGAAGACTGTATCACAATAATATGTGACAGTGACTATGTAATGCATACCAAAGATCATACAGTCCTGATCTCACTACAAAAAATGCAGACGATATGACCAGATAAATGACAACCCCTTTGCAGTTGCTGGAGGCTGTAAAGAAGGTACTGCAAAATATATTTCTAAAATACAACATGCTTACACTATATTAGATAATCCAGGTCTATTAATAAATAAATTAATTAATTATTCAGTGCCGTGAATAAAACAAAACAATTAAAGATAATATAAATGCTGCAGCAGCTTTTGTTCAACAACTCACAAGTCATAAGAAAATAAGAACTATCACTGCATACTACATATGTTTTTGGTGGGGGGCTTAAAAGCCTTCAGGATACCTACATCTCATGTTTAACCTCCTTATTTCTTCTCTGTCATCAGAAATAGCTATCATCTTTGCCATCACTCAGTACAGGTCCAACCTACTTGAATGGCTAATAATGTTGTATTGTTGCAGCCAGATCATGGGCAAATGGGGTTCTATGCAAGGCAATGAATCAGACTCCCATCAACCATACCGATAGCCCATTACTTGACCTTCTCTCCCCAGTTACCATAAACACTATTTAAACCTGTTAGGGTATGTAGTGCATTCTTCTTTACTTTTACAATTATCACAACCATTTGGATTTTATTTAAAATGCATTTCAAATTTTACAGAAAAAAATCCATTCACATCCATTTTCTAAACAAAACACTCATATTGAAAACAGGTTAAGCATAGCAAACAGTACAGTTCCCTTCTCTTGAAACTCACATTTATGCATTTGGCATACCATTAAACTACAGTAGATGTGTTGGTATTCATACTCAAATAGCATATAATGAAGTCCTAATTACCATCTATGTGAAGGGTGAAGGAATTCAAAAGACAGTTGTGTAACAACAGCCCACTGGACACAAACATCACTTTTAAAGAACAGCCAAGGAGTTTCTGGGGAAGTAACTTGGCAGAGTCACATAAGTGAAGGTTGAGGGAATCAAACTGTGTATTACAGAAAACCGCTCTTTAACAGCTCACAGCCCTGCTAATCTGCACCAAGTGCTAAACAAACTGTTACAGCCCAAACAGTACATTTTATACCTGTGTGCCTGCCTGCAAAAACAAAAAAAATCTAATTTAAAACTGTATGGATAGCTAAAATATTAACATTAAATTCAGACATAATGCTGTCCAATTTATTCACAGCTAAATAATAAACACCTATGTCAACATTCAAAAGAACAAAGAAACCAAGGGTCACACTCAATGAACATGGCTCTTACGATTATGCTCCTGTTTATTGCAATCACATTCCTTTCTTTATGCTGTAAATACTCTGTTTCTTAGGTAGTTGCTAGGCTTGCAGTCTTTTGGAACCATTGGGGAACCTAGCCCATATTTCCATTTGCCCAAAACCACCATTTGGTTAAGAGACTTGCTCAAGGGCAGGTTATAATCAGGAGGTTCTGCACAACTGGAGAAAGATTAGAGCAGACACCTCTAAGGCACTTAAAAGTTAACAGAAAACAGGTTTTGTATCAATGTGTATTATTTATGTAAATCACAAAAGCTATGAAATTCTAATGACTGACACTCTAACTCTCAGTGATTTAGCAAAGCAGGCAAAAAAATGGATGTCTGTCGTTGGTTTGAAGGATTGAGGCTACTTCCAGTTGCAAAGCTACACAGTTTGACTCTGAGCAAGTTACTTAAGGGCATTACACACACACACACACACACACACACACACGCACGCACGCACGCACGCACACACACACACACACACACACACACACACACACACACACACACACACACACACACTTCTGCTAAAAATAAACATTCTGACTTGGATTACTCACATTGAATATGCATCTCCTTGAGAGTCTTTCCTACTCGGCATCACTTACAGCTTTGTCTTTCCTGTTACATTCCCATAGTGTTCTCTCCATACTACACTGACTGCATGTGCTGAAAATAAACATTCTAGCTGCATCTGCTGAAATTAAGTATTCTAACTTGTCTTTGCACACAGCAAACTAAATATCTGCTTGAGTTAGAGTAGTTTCTGTAGCATAGTCTGCATTTGCTGAAAATAAACATCTTTGCACATACCAGATTTATTTACTTGCACTGAAAATATCCTTGAACACTATAGGGATGTTAGGAACAAGAAATATTCTAATGCGTTAGCCCAACATATTCTACAAAATGGCATTGATCATACCTTCAAATTTTTGGTATTGCAAGTTTTGGACATTAGTCTTAGAGGAGGAGACTTAGTTAACAGGACAGAAGCAGCTGAGTCCAAATGGATTTTACTTTTTAATGCTGACAAACCTCCAGGTTTAAATGGGATGTTCACTCTGAAACCTTTTTTTGAAGGAGCGTCCACTTAACACTAAATGTTTTTAATATTTCTATATGCTTATGTTTTATACATCTTCTTAGTCTATATGTTTTTAAATGCTTAATTAATGGTAGTCAGTGATTGGTCTTTGTATAAATGAACACAGTCTTTTTTGATGTTGAGTCTGATAAATTGATTTGTCATTTGGGAAAGCGCTTACTTTTATTTCATTAAAGTGTGCCTACAGCAATGTTGGTTATGTATTTTATTTTTGATACATTAGTTTTATTTGTTTTTAGTACCGTACCTTCCCTGTTTTTGGTTATTTTCCTACATTTATGCACTGAAAATATATCTGTTTGAGTTAAACAATTGTGCCAATTACTGGAAGTTCCTCATTGTCTCTATGTCCAGTTGGGGATGTAAAGCCAATGGGAGACCTTCAGGCTGAGCATCAGCAAGAACTTGTAAATAACCCAGATGCAGAAATTGCTCCAAATCTCTTTTAAATAATGTAAAATGGCTTGGCTGGCTCCCCCAGCCAGCATGGGCTGTAGGTAGCTGCCAAAGTCAAGTTGTGCTGGATCTAACCATGAGGAAGGCACTGGCCAAACAGCTCTTCTTTTAAATTTGCAATTAATGGCAAAAAAGGAATTAACAAGAAAATGGAAATAAGTCAATGTCCTTCTACTGAAGGATACCAGGTCTGTTATACAAAAGATATATCGGGGTGAGACAGCTTTAATGAAGAAGAAAGTAAAGTGAGTTTCTAAGCAAAGTACACAAATCCAAGAAACAAACTGTAAAAACAGCAAAGGACTATGTAGAAAGTAATCCAAGAATGAACGACCACTGATATACCACTGTTTATTTACTGGAAACAAGCCAATGTGTTGTGAGTGCTTTCATACAATGAAATATTGTACTTCATCAGACAAAGTTGCAAACGCAATCTATTCAATTTAAATTAAAAAATAGCAGTGTCATAATGATGTCATTTCCTTCCTTAATTAATGTTTTTCAAATCAAGCAATGCGTATTGCATACATAATATTCCCTAACAACTATATCTCTGTTACCCTCAACAGCCTATGCTTATTAATATACTTAAAAATACATTTATAAAATACATATTATCATAAATTAGTTAACCTAATATAATAACCATTAAATAGTTATAAATAAATATCAAGTCCCTATATAGCTATATGTATACATATCTAAAGCTCTAAAACATAAAGCATTTTAAAAGTATATATTTTCATATACTGCATTGTCTTACAGCTTCATATTAATACAATACCTATTTAATGCATATTAAATGTGAAGCACATCTATGATTTATAAACATTTTTTATATATATAATGTTAGCTGATTTTGTTTCTTTTAAGCGCCTTCAATTTTAATGTAGGCGCTATGGAGCTACGCTCATTAATGCCTGGCCAAGTGTCTGCTTGCAATCTTATTTGCCATTCTAATTCTTTGAATTCTAAAAATACATTCCATGCTGTCATCATCTATTATAACTTGGTCTATAATGGTATAAGTAAATGAATGGTCTGGATGACTATTAATATGTTTGGCTAAAGCATTGTTCGTATTCAGCTTCTTTATTGCGTATTCATGCTCATATATACACTGAGACTATTTTCTTTCAGTTTTCCCTATATAATAGGCTAAGCATCGTTTACATTTGCTTAAATAAACCACAGCTTTTGATTCACAATTATATTTACCTTGTATTTGGTATGTTCTACCCCTTACTAAAAAATCTGTGCCCACTTCTATTTTGTGGCACCATCTGCAAAAAACACATTTTTTCATACCTAGTACTTTATTAATATTGTGCACTTCTTTATATTTTAACAACTCTTTCAAATTTCTCCCTTTCCTGTGCACAATAAGTGGCTTATCTCCTATAATATTATTCAGTTCTTCATCCTGTTTCAATACACCCCAATTTTTCTCAAAGATCCATCTTAAGGTGTTAGCCTTTTTACTATATGTAATGACTAATGCCTCTGAGAATTTATTATTCGTATTTTGGTTAGTATTTTCAGTTGTTTGTGATACAGCACTGTGTCTATCTACATTATCATTTACAATGTGCATATTAGAATGTTTATTATCTAAGATGGGTTTAAAAAAACCTCTCTTTCTTTTGTTTATAACTTCTTCTACTATTGGAATATGTCTCTTTCCTATGTATGTGAGCTATATATCTATTTTCTGTATAGTCTTTAATGAGTTTAATGTCTAGGTATTCCATATAGTCATTACTAATATTCCATGTGAACTTAAAAAATGTTGTAGTTTGGCCTATATATAACAGGAATTCTTCAAGTATGTCTTGTGTTCCTTGCCAAATATTCCAATATTCTATTGCATTATAGTAGCTCACACCCTCAACATCAGAAAAAGTCCGTTGTTAAAGGACAGGTAGTTAGAGCTGCACGTATGATCACCAAAGAAGAACACTTTTTGGAAGAATGTTCTAATTTAAGATCTATGTTTTCCGTTAAATCATATCCTAGTACTTTTTCAAATGACATAATTGAAGAAGTTATAAACAAAAGAAAGAGAGGTTTTTTTAAACCCATCTTAGATAATAAAAATTCTAATATGCACATTGTAAATGATAATGTAGAGAGACACAGTGCTGTATCGCAAACAATTGAAAATACTAACCAAAATACGAATAATAAATTCTCAGTGGCATTAGTCATTACATATAGTAAAAAGGCTAACACCTTAAGATGGATCTTTGAGAAAAATTGGGGTGTACTGAATCAGGATGAAGAACTGAATAATATTATAGGAGATAAGCCACTTATTCTGTACAGGAAAGGGAGAAATTTGAAAGAGTTGTTAAAATATAAAGAAGTGCACAATATTAATAAAGTACTAGGCATGAAAAAATGTGTTTTTGTAGATGGTGCCACAAAATAGAAGTGGGCACAAATTTTTTAGTAAGGGGTAGAACATACCAAATACAAGGTAAATATAATTGTGAATCAAAAGCTGTGGTTTATTTAAGCAAATGTAAACGATGCTTAGCCTATTATATAGGGAAAACGGAAAGAAAATTGTCTCAGCGTATATATAAGCATGAATACGCAATCAAGAAGCTGAATACAAACAATGCTTTAGCCAAACATATTAATAGTCATCCAGATCATTCATTTACTTATACCATCATAGACCAAGTTATAATAGATGATAAGACAGTGTGGAATGTATTTTTAGAACTCAAAGAATTAGAATGGCAAGTAAGATTGCAAGCAGACACTTGGCCAGGCATTAATGAGTGTAGCTCCATAGCGCCTACATTAAAATTAAAGGTGCTTAAAAGAAACAAAATCAGCTAACATTATATATATATAAAAAATGTTTATAAATCATAGATGTGCTTCACATTTAATATGCATTAAATAGGTATTGTATTAATATGAAGCTGTAAGACAATGCAGTATATGAAAGTATATACTTTTAAAATGCTTTATGTTTTAGAGCTTTAGATATGTATACATATAGCTATATAGGGACTTGATATTTACTTATAACTATTTAATTGTTATTATATTAGGTTAACTAATTTATGATAATATGTATTTTATAAATGTATTTTTAAGTATATTAATAAGTATAGGTGAATGCTTATGATAGATAGGCTGTTGAGGGCAACAGAGATATAGTTGTTAGGGAATATTATGTATGCAATACGCATTGCCTGATTTGAAAAACATTAATTAAGGAAGGAAATGACATCATTATGACACTGCTATTTTTTAATTTAAATTGAATAGATTGCGTTTGCAACTTTGTCTGATGAAGTACAATATTTCATTGTATGAAAGCGCTCACAACACATTGGCTTGTTTTCAGTAAATAAACGGTGGTATATCAGTGGTCGTTAGTTCTTGGATTACTTTCTACATAG